>NC_060278.1:40804349-41065637 GCF_021613505.1 Equus quagga
ATTGTATGCTCGTTGTAATACATTACCACGCTACATAACACACTCACGGTCAGGACAGTTTACAGCTGCCATGGCAATGGCTGGATATAACCAAATGAGAAAAGAAAAGAGGTGGCACCCTTGTTCCCAGGAAAAGCCTGCCCAATTCCCAGAAGAACTGTGAATGTTCCTCCCCTTCGCTACCTTGACCCCTTATAATAGCTGCTTAATTGCCCCAAGAGCTGAGAAGTTGATCTGAGAACATAGTTCCCGCTTCTCCATTCTTGGCCATTGAAAAAAAGCTTGCGCTGTTGAACGCTCAGCTTTGATTTCATTCCGAATTCACAACACTGAACAGAAGAGGGCCCTCTGAGGAAGAAAGGGCAGACTGTGGGTTTGAGACCCACCAGCCCTGGCTCTTCCTCAGGTCTCCTCTGATTGCAGGCTAAGTCCCACTGGGGGAAGCAAAATTGGTAACAATATCAGTCAACAAACTGTCTAAAAAGTAAGATAAACAAAAAAGAAGCTATGAGGCCATCGTTTCCTCCAGTCTTCCTTGTCTCAAGAAATCACACCTCCACAGTGAAGTCTTCCTTGATGCTCCCCTCCCTTACTCTCTACTCAAATTCAATTTATCACCAACTCCTCAGATTCTACCCACAAATTATGTTTAGGCTGTCACTTTGCTCCATCTCTACCATTTCAGCTGGAGACAAAGCAATGGTCTTCAAACCAGGGTACAGTAGTACCTACCCCCTGGAGGAAGCACAGACTTTCAGAGGTGTGAAGGCAGTGATGGTTATAGAGGAATCCATTTGTAGATCCAGATCTTCAGATAGACCCTTGGCTAACATCATGAAGATTTGCCTTTCCTAGCCCCTCTTTCAAAATCTCCTTCCACCCATTCTACGAGTGTCAATCTAAATAAAGAGGTAAACTGAGACAAGCTCAAACAGATGAGTTTATTTAGGAAGAACAAAGGAACTGCAATCTGGGAAACGCAAACTGGAGCCAGCTACAGGCTAGTCCAAAGAGACAAAAGGAGGGTCAGCTCTTACTAAGTTTTAGGGGGAAATTGGAGAGGGTTGTCTTGAACAAAAGTTCATTGGGGAAGAGCAGGAGTTCGAGGTTGTGGCGGTTTCTCGCTGGCTGCAGGCGGTGGTTAGAGCGCTGTTGCTGGGGCGGGGAGAGGGGAGGGGTCTGCCTCTTTTTCTTAAAAGTGGGAGATGAAATTCTCGTGTGATTAATGCCCTCCCTTTTCAAAATAATTTTTATCTTCCTTCTTCCTGCTGGTTACGCAGGCTGCAATGAGTGGGACGTGAGTGAGAGCTTTCTCTTCAGGGCTTCCCGATTCCATTTTAAATGAGGTGTCCTTTATTTTCACACAAGAGAAAGATGAGCCCTCTCCCATTTGGAATTCCACCAGGGTGCGTCCCAGGGGTAAAACCCTGCAAGAAGACCAAAGAGCCAATGCAAAAAGAAATTGGATGGGCACCTCTTTTACTGATTATTTAAAGCGTCTGTAAACACATCGTAGGCCTTCCCATTTTTCTGTCTTTATCCTTGTTAAGAGTGAGGAGTGGTGCTAGAAATGGCCGCTATTGAGATGTCTTGAAATCGGATTACTGTACGATGTGGGCAGTGGATTGATGAGGGCTTTCTTTTAATGGACTCATCTCTTCCGTACCCCTACCAGCGTCAATTCTTTGCTCTTATTGGAGAGTCCAATGAATGCAAAACAGAAAAGATCAGTAAAAACATTAATTACTAAATAGGGCTTTTTTCATGTATCAAAATGTAAGCAATATTTTTCAGCTGTTCATAATACTCATCTCTATCAGATTTCGTTAGCTAGAAATAAAAGCACCTTCAAACAGTGAAGCTGCACTGGTTAGTGACACTAATTCTTTTTTTTTCTTTTTTTCCTCTTTTTGCTTGGGGAAGATTGTCACTGAGCTAACATCTTGTGCCAGTTGTCCTGTATTTTATGTGCGATGCCACTGCAGTGTGGCTTGACAAGCGATGCTAAGTCTGAGCCCAGGATCCAAACCTGCAAACCCCAGGTCGCTGAAGCAGAGCATTCAGACTTAACCACTACGCCACCAGGCCGGCCTCCTGACACTAACTCTTTAAAATGTAACTAGAATATTTTCTAGACCACCAGATTCTTCAAAACACACAGTGGATAAAACTTGAGAACTAAAATGTTAAGTGATCTCTGTTAAATTCATTCTGTTTTACAATAAGTTAAAAATGTATTTTATCTAATTACATCATGAACTATATATTTCCAATTACATCCAATCTTATTTTATTTCATAATTTGTGTAATATTCTTCATCTACTATCAAAAAAATTTCTTTCTAGATGCTGGACCAAATAGATTATTTATCTTCATATACTTTTCTCTCTCATTAAATACATAGAAATATTTTGATTATGCTGTATATGACATTAATAGTTATTTCTGAAGTAGTCTCTATGATTCTTACTTTATAGCGGAAAGCTGATGACTAGTTTTCAATAACAAAGAAATATCATGTTTTAATTACCCTCCTTCCTTCATAATTTCTATTTTAAGTACATATTACATTGCATTATTACAGTTTAAGTAATGAGAAATGGTATGTAGGTTTATTCTTACTTATATAACTTATTAAAGTGGATAAATTATGTCTCCATTATTTAATTTTGACTTGATTGGA
Organism: Equus quagga; assembly: GCF_021613505.1. Classification (NCBI taxonomy): domain Eukaryota; kingdom Metazoa; phylum Chordata; class Mammalia; order Perissodactyla; family Equidae; genus Equus; species Equus quagga. The sequence continues at coordinate 40,807,034 of NC_060278.1, forward strand.
TTTATTAATCCATTTTTAAAAATGCATTCATAATATCTTTTCCAGTGCTTTCTGTAATAGTTTTTGAAATGTTTATTAGTGAATTTATTTGAATTGAAAAGTGAAGTCAGATTTTATGATCGCAAGTCAGTCTGGTTTGGCTAATTGATTTGGCAATGCTAATTATACAGCAGACTTTCTTCGTAAATTCAATGCGGTAACTCCACAAATTCATGGTTTTGACAAAAAAATATTATTGAAAGATATGAAAATAGTGAGAGTCTTCAAAATTTTATTGGCAAAAGAGTATAAAAATTTTTTTTAATTCTCCTCTTTTGCTAACTCAGAACATTGGGTTAAATGAGACACCTGTTAGTGAAAAAGAATAACAGTATAATTAAGTTATTTGATAAAAATCTTGGTGATATTTGGGGGAAAATACTTCTCTAAAATTTAGAAAATGAATTATTCTAATGACTAGGTCATCACCACCACCCCCCCCCTCCCCCAGAACTCCATCCTTTGCTGCACTGCTCCCCGAGGAGCAGAGAGTCCTCAGGGCCAGCCTGTGCCCTGCTCTTCTAGACTGGCCGGAATAAGTGGACTCTTTTCCTGCCACACTCCTGCGTAGAACTCCAAGGAGCCTGAGAATTTTCAATTTAAATCTAGCCTTCCATGTCATTATGAAAGTACATATAGATATATATGGATAGATAATCAATAGAATATTTTATTTAACAATGTATTAACTTGATTTACAGTCAGTCCTCATTATTCATGGATTTCATATTTGCAAGTTTACCTACTCCCTAAAATTTATTTGTAGCCCCCAAATCCATACTTGTGGTGCTCTTGTGGTCATTCGTGGACATGCACAGAGTGGTGAAAAATTTGAGTCGCTCAACAAGCTCCTTCCCAGCTGAAATTGAACAAGGCAACTCTCTGCCTTCTTGTTTCAGCTCTCATACTATAAACAAGTAGACTTTCATGCTATGTTTAGTGCCATGTTTTTCCCATTTTTATGTTTCTGTTGGTGATTTTGCCATTTAAAATGGTCCCCAAAGGTAGTGCTGAAACGTTGTCTAGTGTTCTAACTGCAAGAGGCTGTGATGTGCCTTTCATAGATAATCAGTGTGTTCAATAAGCTTCGTTCAAGGCATAGGTCATAGTGCTCTCGGCTGGGAGTTCAATGTTAATGAATCAAAACATGTATTAAATAAGGTATCTTTAGACAGAAACACATAAAACAATGTTATGTGTTGATCAGTTGATGAAAATGTTGTGATCAGAGGTTCGCAGGAACCTAACCCTGCATTTCCTTTAGGAGCAATGGTTCAGTATTTGCTAAATCAGTTCTCACAGTGGCTTTATAGAACATGACAACTGCAAATAGTGAGAATCAACTGTCTATTTTTGCACAGTGTCTGGCCTCCTTTGATTCCCTTGCCCCAGCCCTGCAAATGTGAGGGCCTCTAGGGTTATACATCAATCTTTTCCAATTTGTTGCTTTCAAAAAATTGAAAGAAGACCTAATGGGATTGTTAGCTGACAGATTATAAAAAATAATTTTTATGATAAACTACTATTTGGATAAATTACTATTTTTGTAACTCAGGGGTTCAAAGAATTACTACAACAAAACTCTTTTCATTCTTACCTGCTATATTTCTATGAACATGCTGGTTACCTCTTCCATCTATAAAAATGAAAAATAGGACCAGAATTGTTGCTGAACCCTGTCTCATCCCATCAATAATTCCTATAAATTGTAATTAACCATGGAGACATGAGGTACTTGGGAAAAAAAGTACTCCATTTATCTCCTTAAAAGTTGGTTTCCAAAACAATTTTATTTTGTTTAATAATTATTTATAAACGTCTCTATTGGATTTGTGTTGTTTTCATCAATTGTATACTAGTAATAATTGTAATTAATCTATATTGAATTTAGAGCTTTTTGGTAATTTGTATGCATATATTGGTTGCAGATGTATATAATAGGTGAATCAGGAAAAGATTCTCAAGCATAAGAATATAATAAATTAGGGTAGAATTTTGTAAGGAATTTGGAATGGAATTGGAAGAGAAAGAGGAATGATATAAAATTCCTACTGTTAAAGAAGAGCTAGTTCCTGGAATTTTTAAATGGATAATGGTGGGTATCATACCATTACAGTTTTTAGATCCCCACTGAACACATTTATAATAGAGTGTAACAAATTTTATTTTAAGATTTTATTTTTTTTCCTTTTTCTCCCCAAAGCCCCCCGGTACATAGTTGTATATTCTTCGTTGTGGGTCCTTCTAGTTGTGGCATGTGGGACGCTGCCTCAGCGTGGTCTGATGAGCAGTGCCATGTCCGCGCCCAGGATTCGAACCAACGAAACACTGGGCCGCCTGCAGCGGAGCACGCGAACTTAACCACTACGCCACGGGGCCAGCCCCAACCAATTTTATTTTAAACTGTCAATATTTAGAATATAGCTATATCTTTTGTAATTGTTAAACATGAAAAATGTAAATGTTATCTTCAAAATATATGAAGGGACATGTCATTTTTCCAATAATTTTGGGAATGCATGAGACAAAAAGTTGGAAGACCACTGGGCCGAGGTACCGCCATTCCTTGTCTTGGTCTGCTGAAACATCCTTATGACTTGTCTGTGTCCACCTTTGCCCTCCTCCTGTTCATTCTACCCGTAATTCCAGAGCGCCCTTTATGAAATGTAAATAAAGTCATGTCCCTCTGCTTACCAACCTTTGAGTGCTTTCCATTTTACTTAAGCTGTCTTAGGTGAGACCCACAATCCTGGGAGTGCCCTAAGCCCAGTATCGCCAGATCCCAGCCTGTCTCTCCGGCATTGTCTCATTCCACTCTCCCGCTCTCAATTAACCACAGTGACTTTCTTTAGGCTTCTGACACGGGAAGCTCTTTGCTGCCTCAGCATCTGTGCGTATTGTTCCCTCTGCCTGAAATGCTCTTTCCCTTAGCCTTCCCCTCTTTAACTTCAACTCACCCTTCAGGAAACAACTAAAATGTCACTTCCTTAAAGAAGACTTCCTTGGTGCCCCAAGCTAAAACTAGGTCACTTGGCAAATTCTCTCATAACACCCTGCAATTTTTGGTGCTCATCACAGTTATAATTACATATTTATTGGTATAATTTTTAGTTTAATGTTTGTCACCCTCACTAGACTATGCTCTGTGAGAGCTTGTTCTCTGTTTTATTCAGCATTGTCTCATCAGCACAGTGCCTAACACATAGTGAGTTCTCAACAAATATTTATTAAAGAAACAAAATAAAACTGCTAAATAAATCAGCGTTTTTTCTTACAAAGATCTCAGGACCCATGTAGGTCTCATATTTTTCTTCCACTTTCTAGCTCTAATTTTTGGGACTGAAATACATCTATTTTTGAAAAGCTCACCCTAGTCTTCTTTGTCAATTCCCACTCCCCTGCACTCTGAAAACACACCTTACAGTTCACCTTTTTGGCCAAATCCACAGCAGTGACACAGCCTGAGTACGTTTGTGTGTACGCCCATTTGAATTGTTTTATAGATGTTAACTCTTTCACACATCGTTATTGAGGATCTTTTCAATAGAGTGCTTGTCAAATTACTTTGTAATTTATCAGATGCAATATGAGCACTTTCATGTGCTCAGGTAGAAAGGCCCTGGATTGAGACGCCATTCTCTGTAACTTGAGTTATTTGCTCCAACATTAAATCTGTGTTTTCAGAGCTGAAAGATGTCTTAAAGCTCATCTGGTTTTTCCTTTCCATTTTTCAAATGAGAGTGATTTTACATTGTTAGATTCCACAAATAATTTTCATTTTACTTTCCTAAATGAAAATTAACTAATATTAAAATTATTTCCCCAGAAGAAATAATCTTCAAATCATGAGCTTAAAAGTTAAAAATATTGCTCTACTCCTTTACATACTTACTTCTGGCTCATTTGCCACTTAAAAAAATGTATTACGAACTAAAATTCAGTTATTTTAGGTTATCTAAATACCCACATTGCTAAAACACCTAAGGGGCACCAAAAAGTCTGCTTTTAACTGACTAATCTATTCTTGGTTAATCCTAATTTGAATTTCAAACAAATGTGAGTGATGACTAATCTTTGATTTTTTTTTTCTAATCATAATTGCTTAAATCCAAATTTAGAATGAAGCTCACTGACAGGTTTCGTGTAAAATAGTCCGACTGGCTAAGTGGGGCCAGTGTTCCAGCAAAGACGGAGGTCTCATTCTGGACCTCTCAACTGTTCACCTTCATTATGCTCAGGAGACTGGTTTATTTTCTGGCTGATGCTTCAGTGCCAACGGGGTCTTCCTTCTATAAATGCTACTGTAGCCCCTTAGAGGCAAAAATATCACTCAAAAACATTACTCTTTTTTTCTACTTTAAGAAAACTACTAGATACTTTAATTCAGTAACAAAAAGTGAACTTCTGGGAATTTATTCACTCATTTTCTTTTTTTGACAAGCAAGACTTCTGGATTCCTTGAATATATAGAAAAGAATTAAATTTTATAAAGCAACTTACTATGTAAGCAAATTCAAATAGTACTTTTAAATGTAAATTGCATAAACGGGTAAAGAAAAACTCATTCACATGATATTATTTGGATTTTTAGCAAGACATTTGGTAAAGGTTCTCATGATGCCCTGTGGACACAATGGTGATATCATGCTTAGAGGGGGTTGCAATTAGTAGGAAAAGGTTTCTAACATCGTGTTGCTAGGCTCTCCTTGACCCAATCGCATTCAAAGTTTTTTTAAAGACTTAGACATTGACATTTATGGCATGCTGATTTAGGTATATACGACATAAGGCTGGAACGGGGTACATAACATGACTGAGCCAGGATCCAAGAGAACCTCAGTAAACTAGAACAGCAGACCAAGTCTACCATGATCCAATTTCACCAGACTGTATAGAAAATATATTTGGGTCTAAAAAAGCTAACTTTGCCAAAACACCAGGGAGTAGATGTGTTTAACAATAGTAATCATAGGGCCAGCCCCGGTGGCCTCATAGTTAAGTTTGACAGGCTCTGGCGACCCAGGTTCAGTTCCCAGGCACAGACCTACACCACTCATCTGTCACTGGCCATGCTGTGGTGACTCACATACAAAAAGAGGAAGATTGGCAATGGATGTTAGCTCAGGGCGAATCTTCCTCAGCAAAAATAAATAAATAGATAAATTTAAAAAACAACAACAACAAAAAAAAGCTTTTAAGTTCTGTGTCAGTGAGCAATGTATCATCTCTCAGCTCTGAATCACCTTTTCAGTATATGTTCTGTGATAAACAATGGAATTCCTTTGAGTAGTTCTCTTTTAAAGTGAACACAGTGTTCACCTTTCTCAGTAGGGAGCACTAAAGAAACATGGTCAGAGCAAGAAGATCTCCTGCCCTTTCCTGCAGAAACTGGGGTGAGCAGTACAGGTGTGCGTTCATTAGGCTGAGCCCGCCCCCGGCACAGGTCCTGAACTGGTCCCTCTGTGACCTTGCAGCCTTGGCCTGGCAGTAGCCTTTCCACAGCCCTCTCAACACGGAAACCATGGACCCCCACAGCCCATGTGCTCTGAAGGGCTCCTATCCCTGCAGATGCCCACACTCCCACTGCATGCCCACGCCACTGGCTGCTGATTGCCAGCTCGCCTTCCAGAGCGTGGCCTTTTGCTTGCCCTGGAGCTCCAGTTTGGCCAAGCCCGTGAATTTCTCTGCTCCTCAGTGGGCTGAACCACTTCTGCCCCAGTGGAAGTCTGTCCTTCCTGACTCCCTCAGCCCTAGGGAAGCATATAGTGTTTCCTTATATCATATGGTTACACTTTTATCATAGTTAATACATTTTGACATTAAACTTCCCCAGTTTAGCCTACTGTGTGGTTTCTGTCTCCTGTCTGGACCCAGACTTCTACAAAGTACTTTACATGAATTAACTCATTTCCTTCCCATACCAACTCTACAAGGTGAATACAATTATTAACCTCATTGTTCAGATGAAAAAATTGTGTGAGATTAGGTAACTCACACAACAACTGAGTCTTTACTTTTAACGTTTTTCAAATCTAAAAACTTGAATAGCATGCTCTAAGAAAATATTTTACATAGGATGTAGAGGAAAATTTTGGAAAATTTCTCATGGAATCAAGAAAATATAGCCTTTTCAAAATAGGAAGAATGAGTCATAAAAAGTGAGCCATTGGCACTAGAGGCAGTAAAGAGCAAAATTAATACTGCAGAAAATTGAGTAAGTGATGTGGCAGTCTAGCCAAAACAGCTCTCCAAGATTGCAGAGGAAAACGAGGTGAAAATAATGAGAGAGAACATGATAGAAATTCAGGTCAAAGAAGTAAAGGAAAACCTACAAAATTTAGGTCTTCCCAGAGAAATAACTAGAACAATGGGGTGGCAAGTGCTCAGCAGAGATTCCAAGAAGAAATTGAAACTCATCTATCACTCATTGGGGAAAGTTTTAGAATTATTATTATATGATCTCCAAGCTTCCATAGCACTTTCTGTGCCCTGCAGCATTTGCCATATTTTGTCTTGAATATGGTAAGAGTGCTAGAATTCCACTGAGAAAACTGTGTTTCAAATCTAGAGCCTTCCACTGACTATCTGTATAACATTAACAAGTCTCAACTCCTGGGTCTCAGTTTCGTATCTACCTTATAATATACCTTCTATCTACCTAAAGTAGTTTCTCTACCTTAAAAGGTTATTGGGAGATGCAAATAAGAACCTATGTGGGAATATCAAGAAAATGATCCCTGAACCTGAGTCTTTATATCCCTTTGTGAACCTAAATACTTAAGGACAAAAATCACATCTATTTCCTTTGAGTCTCCTGCAGTACCTAGCAAATATAGGCACTCTATAAATATTTATTGAGCATGTTTAATTTAAAACAAAGGCCAGGATAATGATATCTAAATCTATCCAATTGTCCCAAAAGGAACAATAAGTTCCATACAGGCCAGAAAAATATAGATGAATAGAATTGATTGTGTTTGTAAACAGAAACAAAATTCACTTATCATTGCTATTTGTTTTAAGTTCAGTGTTTACAAAAGACAATGAATGAATATTAAGCCATTTTAGTATGGATAGTAAATTGTGATAATTTTTTCCATTCTGTGTTACAGCTGAAACACTTTAGTTCAGTATACTGTAATTTACTACTAAACTGTAATGCAGAAAATGGTAATTTGTAACAGTTTGTTTTCACAAAGAAGAAATTGATTCAAAATGACAGAAGAAAATTACAGCAATCTACATAACCATCCAAAGCAGTACTTTCTAAGCATATAAGATGACTAGTATAGTCTGTAGAAATACACAATAATTTAGATTCACAAATATGTCAGCTTTAATCAAGAACCTTAAATTCCTAGATGTAAATCAAGTTATAAAAGTCAGTATCCATGTAGTGAGAAACCTAATGACTTCTCTAAGCCAGCTGTGGAAATAATCGGTTTGAACCATGTTAAAAACCAATATTGTCCAAACATTTTCTCAGACTCTTGTCTTGTTTGGTAGCAGAGATCATCCCCAGAGAATTCACCCAAGTCCAGAGTGTCCCCAAAGTTTGAGTTAGTAGTCACCTGTGTAGAGATGTTATGTCTCTCAAGTCACCAGACAGATTCTACTGTGAATTGAATTCATGGACAGTTCCCAGATTGACCTGCTCAACCACGAATGTTTCAGACTTGGAGATTAAGTCTGGTGAAAGCCTTTTGGCAAGCTAAACCCTAGGAGCCATCCCAAGGTTTGCATTTCTTACTACCCAATAGGGCTGATCTCTATTCTCCAGTTTTGTAACTCCTGCATTGATTTTACACTGGATTCAATGTTTAGGGCTCATGTGATGCTCAAATCCATCTAGATTAGTGTTTCTTTCTCTGCTTCCGCACAATTCATTTACACAATTTAGTCCCATTAGGAGCATATATCTTTCTTGGCAGTAGACAAATAGGAGGTATATTCAAATTTAAAAGAACCAAGAGAAAGAGTAGAATTGGAAAAAGTCCCTTCTCCCAGACTTGTCGCACACACCTTGCCTTAGAGAATTTCTGATTTAGATGGTTTCTACTCTCTGATCTATGCTCTCTGTTTTAGCTAAAATAATCAGTTTGCCACCCCAGTAGAAAGAGGTAGGCAGGAATCTATGTGACTTGAGTTGGTGGAAAACCCTACAGTAGTCTATTTCCAATTAGAGATAATTTCCTCCCCACCTGATTCATTTATGTTGCTTAATTTTCTCTTCTTCGAACCAGTGTTGCCAATTTGCATCAAATTGCTTAAGATAGCAGATTAACCTTCTTGCTTTCCACAACTTTCACAGCCTAGTCCCTGACTGTAACTTACTGAGAATTCTCACTTTGACTCTCTTTCCCTGTAAGGAGATCAGAAGTGAATTTTCAAAGGACATATATGATTAAACTTGAATTATGCATTACTTTATCTGATTACAATCCTCTCTGGCAGCTAAGTGATTTTGATTATGGGTGTGGGCGTGTGTGCATGGAGCAGGTTGTCAAAAATAAAGAGCCATAATCTTGGAGTTTGGGCCACTGCCTTGGGAAAGCAGCTGTGAGGACCTAGGATACCATGTGGCGGAATATAGAACAGGAAGGTGGGAGAATCTGGAAACCCAACTTCACTTAATCCAAAGGGTTTGGAGCCTGTCCTAGTCAATGGAGCCAGCTATTGCCTTGTATACATTTAGCATTCCAAGTACTACCACCCTCTCTGGCCAGGTTGGACTAATGGTCGCAGTAAATTCCACTGTGAACTGGTGCCAAAAGTGTCTCCTGTACCAGGCCTCTGACCCTTCTCTTTGTGGTCCCGACAGGGCAGAAAACAAGTAGCTTTACTTTAAAATCAGAAGCCACTTTATTATGCTTTCCTTGTTAAGATCACTACAACAGAATAGCTACCATATTTGCTGCTGTGTTGTAAGGAGTTTGGCCTTATCCAAAGGAAGGACTTGCTTTTATCTTTGGCTCCTGGGAGTTAACCTCTAAACCCTTGGAATTTCCTGACAGGAGTGTCTTTCTTAATTCATGTTGGGCTCCTTGAACTACACCTGATGGTATATGTTGTTAATGAGATGACCCAGGGTGAGGTGGGCCACGCCTAGTAATCTTAGGATGGGGGCTGACCAGGCCAGCAAGACCAACCATGTGATTTGAGATTTGGGGCCTCAGGCCACTGATATCAGCCTGACCTCCAAGGCGAGCAGCTGGAGATTGAGTTCCAATGTATGGGCAATCAATCAATCAATCATGCCTAGGTAATGAAGCCTCAAGAAAATCTCTGGATACCAAAATTTGGGTGGGCTTCTGGTAGGGTAATCCTCCCTACATATATATGGTCATACATCAATGCTGAGGGAGTAACGTACACCTAAGGACCATGGAATCTTCACATCTGTAAGCTTCCTAGACTCTGCCCTATGTGCATCTTCCTCTGGCTAGTTCTAATGTGTGTCCTTTCCCTGTAATAAACGTGACCATGAGTATAACAACTTTCAGTGAGTTCTCTGAGACTTCCTAGTGAATTCTTGAACTGAGGGAAGTTTTGGGAAACCTGTGAACTTGCACTTGGTGTCGTAAGTCTTGGACAATCTGCAGGACTTTGCCCCTAAGCTTGAGTTTGGCTAACTCCAGATAGTTGCCTTTTCTGGACTTGAAATTGGACATAGCCAGCCTTAGCATTGTTGCCTTTTTGAAGCTCTTGGGGATTTTTCTTTCCCTGTGAAAGGTCCCATTCATACTAAATGGTCTTGTCCTCCTAACCGTAGTTGGCTGGACATGGGGTCAACACTTGATCCAAACTGGCTGATCAGATTCTCTTCCCACGCCCTGTAAAATAGGGGTTGGGATTGAGAGATAGCCAACCTCTGTATGGGGTCACATGCTGCAACATAGACTCAACTGACAAGAAAGCCAGTCTACAGGTAAAGGGGAGTAAAACAGACACACAGAGAGGCAGAGATGAGAAACCGAGACTTCTCATGTCTCTCTAGTTCTTATTTTCCAGTTCCCTTCTTAAGTCCCAGGTGCTTCTTTTTTGTTTTGTTTTGTTTTGGTTTTTTGGGATTTTTTGCTGAGGAAGTTTAGCCCCGAGCTAACATCTGTTGCCAACCTTCCTCTTTTTTTTTTTTTTGGCTTGAGGAAGATCAGCCCTGAGCTGACATCTGTACCAATCTTACTCTATTTTTTATCTGTGGGTCACAGCCACAGCATGGCTGAAGAGTGGAGTAGGTCCATGCCCAGCATCAGAACCCATGAACCCAGGCCACAGAAGTGGAGTGCACGGAACAGAACCACGAGGCCATGGGGCCAGCCCCCCGGGTGCTTCTTAAAAGCTTGAATTGGTTCCTGTTACTTGTAATAAAATGTCCTAATACCAGATTGTTTCGCTTCAGTCTAGTCTAATTCTGGGACCTAACTCCCTCTGTCCTGTTCTATCCATGGTTGTCTCCATCTAGACATAACATCCACCATGGAAAGGACTTTCTGGAGCAGTCAATTTTTGATACAGAACAATTTTGATTATATAAAATAATTGCTCTAGAGATACAAGAATTTCTAAAGATAGGAGAACTTTAAAATGCAGGATATTCAATAGGATTAAAAAACTGTGAAGCAGCATGAAATAGAAAAAGAAAAGTTACTGAGAAACAGGAGACTGAGCTGAAAGGGCAGAAAAATAAAAGGGTATGGAGCAGTTCATACACCTGGCACATAGTAATAAATATTTGCTAGATGAATTTGTAAGAAATAGAAAAGAACAGAAGGAGGGAGCATCATATTTACCCCCAACTGATTAGAGAATAAATCCCATATTTAATCTGAGATTCAGGTGGAGTAATGTATTGAATCTCCCATAGTCAAATCTCCCATAAGCCTTTGCTTCTCTCTTCCATCCCCAGGATGATGTCTAAGACATTCCTAAGGTTAAGACAGTCATTAGTGTTTGAGTTTGGAAGTTTCAGACTGATTTAGCAATTCTGGGACTACACACAGAATTTCACTCACCTCTCCTCTCTCCCTTCATTCTGTTTCCTGTATTACTTGTGTACATGTTTAAGTTTTCTTGAATGTAAAAACCATGTTAGAGTCAACTTTATATCATCCATGAAGGACGTCTTGTACATAATGTTCGTGTAGACTAAATATTCGACAAATATATAGTAAGAACCCACCTTTACTTTAAGCTAAAAGAAAATATATGAATGACCGGTGGCCCTTTTTGATCGATGGCCTTCCCTTAACTGCGTATCACCAAGCATCTTCATTTTCCTTGGATGTAATTGTGCACGCATCCTGCACCCAAAGGCATTGTTTATAGAAAAACAGAGATCCTGATGTTTTAGAAATATGGCATGACAGGCCAAATAGCAGCCTCCCAATGATGTCCATGTCTTAATTCCCAGAATCTACAAATGTTACATTACATGGCAAAGGAGAATTAAGGGAGCAAATGGAATTAGGATTGCTAATCAGATGACCTTAAAATATGGAGATTATTCTGGATAATCTGGGCCCAAGGTAATCACAAGAATCCTTAAAAGTAGAAGAGGGAGCCAGAAGAGCAGGTCAGAAAGATGCTGTGTGAAAAAGATTCCACCGGCCATTGCTAGCTTTGAAGATGGAAGGGGGCTAAGAGCCAAGAAATGAACTCAGCCTCTAGAAGGTGGAAAAGGCAAGAAAACTGTTCTCCCTTAGAGCCTCCAGAAAGGAATGTGACCCTGCCAAGACTTTGACTTCATTCCAGTGAGATCCATTTTGAATTTGGATCTCCAGAACTGTAGAATAGGGTAGAGAATGGGGTTCCAGAGCCCAGAACATAGGGTTTTCCAACAGGAGTTGGATCCCTGGCAAAGGCTGCCTGGCAGAAGCTGAAAGCAAAGAGGGAGGGGCTGTCCGATGGGAGCTGGCATCTCAGAGGAATGCAGCCACTGCTGGAACGGCCCCCAAAGCAGGGAGAGAAAGGGAGAAATGGTCTAACATTTCCCCTCCTCCTGCCTTCCATCTTCAACAACACCAAACCTATCCAGGAAGCCAGAGGGCACCAGAGCCTGGAAAATGTATTCCCTGTCATGCAGCACAGAAGAAAGGAAGGATCTGAGAGCAGATAGTTCAACAACTAGAATGCCTTCCAATAGCCAATAGCTCCTACCTTGAACTAAGTGAAACCTTTCGTGGCTGTGTGAATGGAAATGTCTCTGTCCTGGTCCTCTCCTGTCTTCTATTTCCTGCTGACTGACCATGTCCCAAATCAGTCTGTACTGGCAGGATCATTTCTTCATGTCAGGGCCTTGGAGACTAAACCTAGGTAACATCCAGTTGGAAACGTTTCAAAATTCATGCTTTAAATATTGTCACAGATGTTGTAAGCCCCGCCCCATATTCCCTCAGTCCACTGGGAGTCGACCTGCAGTGATGGTGGGCAGTTTCTGTGCATACAGACAGCTTCCAGGCTCAAGGAGCCACACCTCTGCTTCTCTGTGGAGGCTCCCTCAGGCACTGGAATGGTTTGCCTGGTCCAGGATAGGTCACCCCTCAAGGACTGGGGTTTGATGCTGCTGGCAGCATTCCTTGGTCATCCTGGGACTATTGTGGTAGATAAATACCCCAGCTTTCTGGTCCTTTGATGGGACACTCCTTGGGATGCACATACACTGCTCCTTAGAGTGCCCCCAGCAGGACTGAGCCCCAGTCACCTACAGTGGTAACCTACGCAAGGATGCTCCTCTCCTTGGCTTTTCTCCCCTCCCTGTCTCACTTTCCCCACTCCCTCACTTGCATCCAAGTCCTTGTCTTAGAGTTTATTTTAGGGGACCCCAAACTAAGAAAAACATAAAATCAAACATAAAATCTTGCTAAAATGTGGGCTGCCCCTTTTACTGAGGGAATGGTGGAGGCTCCCTCAGGCACTGGAGTGGTTTGCCTGGTCCAGGATAGGGCACCCCCCAAGGACTGGGGTTTGATGCTGCTGGCAGCAGGAGTGGCAGTGGGAGTATAGAGAGAGATTTATACCCTAACAAGGCTCTGGAAAGGGAGGGACAGTTTGTAGCATGAGTCCAACTGGAAAAAGAAAGTAAGCTACCTTATCCTTTCAGGGTCCTTGGATTTTGGAATATTGTTTTTGTATCATTATTAATCTCCTCCTTTGGTGCGGTTGCTGCATAACTTGACTCACTGTTTTCCAATCCGGGCTTGCATCAAAAGTACCTAGGAAGCTCTAAAAATACAAATTTCTGGGCCCTAACTTTGATTTACAGAATTCATCTCTCTGTGAGTGGGATTGTGTGTGTGTGTGTATAAATCCTTCAGGTGATTCTGATGCACAGTTCAGTTTGGGAACTGTGCAGAAGTTTGGCATAATTTTTCCATCTCTTGCCTTTAACAGGGAACGAGATTACAAAAGACGGGGTGGAAAGACAGAAAGTGTGGGAGTGGAAGCTTGCAGTACGCAGTAATTGAGACATTAGAATTTTACAGCTACATAATGAAGACGATTTCATGACAGTGTCAAAAGCCTGTATCCAGAATGCTGAGACGTCTCTCAAATGAGTCCTTCTCTATTACAGCTTGTAATTTAAATGGTAAGGGCACAAGCCACTTTGATGATAAAGTGTTATCCTTTAATATCTTTTATGTAAATGTAACCTTTAGGTGAGGAAGGAGGAGAGACAATATAATTAGTGAATCAAATTCAGATAATCAGCACCTCACGGAGTATTGACATATAATTACAAGGCTGAGATTCTCGTAACTTGATATTTGGGCAACGAAAGAAGGAAAAACACCTGTGACTCATTCTGCAAGGTTAAAATGGGGTTCTCTTGAGTCTATTTTCAACACAATGCTAAATAGCAGATACTAAACAGACCAAAAAAATCTTGTGAAACTGTAAATCTAGAAAGCAGGTGCAAAAAAAAAATCTCTTCTCACTTGGCATCTATCTCATGAAATCGTTAAAGAGAAGATTTTACAACCCTTCATCAAAATTTAAAGAATATATGAAATTTTCTAATGCCATAAAACACCCTTGCAATTAAATCTGTCAGCCCGCCCAATTTCCATCAATCTCTCCACACTCAACAATGTCTGGACAAAGTGCTATGGGGGGAAGTTTGTTTCTAGAAGTCTTACATCTCCCCCTTTGAGCAGTTTCTATAAGCCATGTGACCCCATCAGAGCCATTGCACACTGCAGTGCCTGCGACATGATTAATAAACAAATAAATGAATGAATGCATGCAAGCTGCACAGAGCCCCCGCACCCTGGTATTCCAAATTGGCTTTGGCAGCATATCTTCACATTCCACAGTAAAGCTGTCAAGTATTTATTGAACACAGCTTATGCTAGGGGCGTCAAAGACAAACGAAGCTGGACGTTGGTTAAAGTATGAAAACAGATTTTGTTCAGTAACTACTGACGGTAGAGGAGAAAGCTAAGCTCCATTCCAAAATGTGCAGAAGTCACTGGGGGTTTTAGAAGGAAAATGAGGGAGTAGGGAGACGGAGTGAGTAGGCACTCAAGTAGAGTCAGAGAAATGAAACATTACAAAGGGTAGATCAGAGTAAATGTCATTAGGCCAGCTGTGTCTGCTAGCTGGCAATTATCAGAGTTAGGATTCTATCCTCCCACAGAGACAGAAGACAGAGGCCCTATCTTTCCCGATGGCTTTCAGGTCCCTGAGAAAGACAATACTGACTTGTAGGAGATACATATACATCTCAAAGGGACAGAGAAAGGATTCACGATTATAAGCCTTTTTTAGCAAACACTCTAAGAAAGGGAGGTCAGGGGCCTCTTGTCAGGTGTCAACTAGAACAAACTAGATTCTTCTGACAGCCCTGAGCTTTTCCAGACAGGGACTCAAAAAGGGGCTGGGTTGTCCCAGGGACACTGACCTCAGGCTGCTAGAAACCGTGTTCAAGTCTGGTGGAGTCTCTTAATGTAGAGGTTTGGATGGAGTCGTTATGTGCTGAGAGTTTTTTGCAGTTCTTAGGGACTGTGAAACAAAAGACAATGAGTAACACCATTACCTATCTTCAGAGTCTTTACAGCTGAGAAGAGATAGGTGGACCAAAAAATTAGTATAGGACAGAATATCATACATGTAAGAGGAACTCTTTCCTTTTTTTTTTTTACAAAGTGCAGTGGAAAGGCCTCATGGATGTTGTCATGGAATATAGAAAAATGTTACAGATTCGCATTTAGGGAATGCTAGGAAATCAACCAGAAATCAATCAGAGAATTTCCAAGTAGAGCTTGAGTGCATTGGAAGTTAAGTGGCCTGAATTCTGGGCTGTTCTACAGCTCTGAAAGAGAAATGAAAAGTCGACAAGGATGGAGATTCTTACGTAGAGGAGGAAAAAAGTAGTTTACCCTTTACCCTTCTAAATTCTCAGCTGGGGCTGCTATAACAAAAGACAGTTTAACAAGAGGAAAACAAACAGAAGTTCATTAACATGTATACTGGGGAAAATGAGTAACTCTAAGAGGTGGGTTAGAATTCAGGCTTAAATATCATCTTCAGCTAAACCAAAGAAAGAAAGGATTGGGGGAGGCCAGTTATGGGGAGGTGACCAGGAAAAGTACAGTAAACAAGAGTAAGGTTAGCTATGCAGATATAAGTCAGTGCCTTGTCCATTGAGAGGGTTTCTTGTGATTTAGTCACCCTTCTCTTCCTGGTACAGAGACACCCTTACAAATGGAGATTTCCTTTATAATTGTAAATGTCCCTTACAAAAGAGTAACTTCGACTCAGTTTTCAGAGCTTCTCCTGTGCCTGCTGTTTCTCAAAATAATCAGCTCAAAATAATCCTTATGCCAAAAAGGCATAATTGAGGGTAGTGTAGTCTGCCACCCTTCATTCCCCACCTCTCAAAATCCCCAAAGAAGTTTCACAGTCCAGAAGCTGAGCTGGTAGATTACGCCATATCTCATTGAACCAGTCTCTTAATCCCGAGAATAAGTGAGTTCAGTTAAGCAGTTGTGTTTCATTTCAGGAGGTGGTGTTGCAGGTGGGTTCCCACAAAAGATAAACCTCTGAGTGGTGTGAGCAATCAGGTATTTAATAAGAAGCATGTCTATGGAAACAAAAGAAAAACAAAAGTTAATGATTAAAGCAGACTATAGGGGGCGGCCCAGTGGCGTAGTGGTTGTTTGTGCACTCCACTTTGGTGGCCTGGGGTTCACTGTTTCAGATCCCAGGCGCAGACCTATACACCATTCATCAAACCATGCTGTGGTGGCATCCTGCATACAAAGTGGAGGAGGATTGGCACAGATGTTAGCTCAGAGACAATAATCCTAGAGCAAAAAGAGGAAGATTGGCAACAGATGTTAGCTCAGGGCCAAATAAAAAAATTAAAATATTTGTTTTAAAAAAAAGCAGACTATAAACTCAGTTTCTGAGTCCAGAGAGCACCTAGTTGAGAAGATTTCTAGATGTTGGACTCCTGCAGTTTGAATGTCTCTGGTGATACCATCAGGTTTTCCAGTGAACTTTCTGAGTGGCCCACAGAGTGACAGGCACAACGGGTGTCCATCTGTGAGCTGTTGTGGTGATTTCCCTGAAGTTTATGTTACGTCATCCAGTTTCAGCTTCCAGAGTTTTGGAAACAGGGCAGTTTTTGTTCTAAGTGATTCCTATTCAGAAGGGTGGGAGAAATTGGAAACATTAGTTTGGAGAGTCATGGCTAGATATTTGAGAAAACTAGAATAATTCAGGATCCAGTCTGGTTTACAGGTAGATAACAAAACCTCAAAGACAATAAACAGGACTGGAATCTGATATCCACAGGGTGCACTATAGTTTTCTACTGGAACATAATTTTTCTCTCTGTAGTCACCCCTATTTCACCAAAGATAATCACAGGAAGACTAATTTGTTTGAAAAATAAGCCTAGTCTCATTAAACTCGGCCTCATTATTTACATAAGTCCATCAAGAATAGTGATTGCCATATAGGCTCTTTGTAAGTCTGCTTTGCTGAAACTTTTAATAAATAATCTCATATGGGACTTTTAAAAGCCTCCCAAGGTTAAGAAGCCAAGCCAAGGACTTGCCATTGGACTTTGCCTGCAATACCTACATATTTGGGTGAATTCTTCTCTTCTTGAGGTCTCCAAAACATCCTGAGATACCTGGCCCTGCCAGGAAGTGACCTTCCTCACTCACCTGTAAGGACAGGAACCCTATGATCAAGGTCCCAGGTTGGTTTTTCAAAGGGAGCTTTACTGGTTCCGTAAAGTCAGCCTTAGCTCCTTAAAATCATCTGGGTACATTTGGTTCTGTGCACATCATTCTCAAATGTGACCCTCCAGTCAAAGCTTTGGTAATATAACCAATGTTTCTGATTGTGTCCTGTTACAAGGAGAACAGATTCTTATTGAACTTATGCAAATAGCAAATTTCCATGAAAATAAGAATACTCCATAAGAGTTTCTGAATTCTGGAGGGGCCAGGAAGGGAGAAAAAGATAAAGGTTTCAATTCTGTACAGAGGTATAATTTACCAAATTGCTGTAAGTTATAGATAGCTTAAGAGAAAGGAGAAAAAAGAGTTTCTTAAACCTGGAAAAACAAAACATTAAATAGCCAGCAATGTTTCAAACTAAAAATCAAAATTTGTAATCATCCTCATCAGTTTATTTACTCCCATGTAATTAACTCTTGTTTTGCTTGATCTTAGGTGTGCAGTTTTTAAAATTCTTCGGTTTCTCTATTAGAGTTCTAGAAATTTTTACCCAGCTCAGTGGTATAATTTTAAAGTTATCAGAAACCTGTGCTTGTCAGAGTCCTTTCTATGAATTTCTTTGAAGATGAAGCAATTTTGTCTGTAGTTGATTGCAAAGTCTTTCAGGAAAGCATCAGAGTGAAACAAAAACTGTCTGTGAATCACAAAAGACTTAAAAATAACCATGGTTAGGGGCCAGCTCCGTGGCCAAGTGGTTAAGTTCATGTGCTGTGCTTTGGCGGCCCAGGGTTTTGCTGGTTCAGATCCTGGGCATGGACCTAGCACTGCTCATCAAGCCATGCTGAGGTGGCATCCCACATAGCAGAGCCAGAAGTACCTACAACTAGAATATACAACTATGTTCTGGGGGACTTTGAGGAGAAGAAGGAAAAAAAAGAAGAAGATTGGCAACAGATGTTAGCTCAGGTGCCAATCTTTAAGAAAAAACCATAGTTAAAGATTTGATGAGAGTTCATTATAATGCAATTGACAAGGAAATTTGGTTATTTCTGTAAATACAACATTTTAAGACAATAATTGGGATTAGATTACACAGACAGTAAGAATATTGATAAATTTCTAGGAATTTCGTACAATTTCTGAAACACATATTAATAACATATATCCATACAAATATAACCTAAAGAAAGTTAAACATCACTTATTTGCCAATGTTTCTCATGTAATTATCATATCAAATAAACCTAATCAGTTTAACATCTCTCTTTTTTATAAGGAGAGAGAACAAATTCTTCTGGGGTATTTACAGGAGTCCCCTGGAAAATCCCAAAGTTAGTTTGAGGCCAAAAGACTTTATTTAGAATTTGACTTTGTGAAGCTGTCACGAATATCAAAAGGTTTAAAACATTTGATTAAATAAGATCACAGTTCTCTGTGAAACAATGCTTAGTTATCCATTTAACTAAAGTGACAGTTAAAAAGATTTCAAAGGAGGATACAGAAAGTCACATAGTTGTAAAAAAAAAAAAAACCTAACTCTTTTAATATTGAGAAGATTCAGTTTTAAGTAATCAAAGACCTGATAAAGACAACATGAAGCACAGGAAATTTTTTTGATAAAACAGAATCTTTGTTTCCTAGGCAACTATCCTACTTAATGGATAAAGAAAAATCTCATATAATAATCCAAGAAAATTTTGTCCTTTAGCAGATGAAAGAAAATTAAATTTTACTTTTGCATAGGCATGCTATTGATATTAAAGCTTATTTTTAAACCCCTTAGGGGGCCAGCCCCATGGCTGAGTGGCTAAGTTCATGCACTGTTTCTGTGGCCCAGGGTTCACTCGTTCGGATCCTGCGCATGGTCCTACCCACCACTCATCAAGCCATGCTCTGGTGGCATCCCACATAGAAGAACTAGAATGACCTACAACTAGGATATACAACTATGTACTGGGGCTTTGGGGAGGAAGAAAAAAAGAGGAAGATTGGCAACAGACGTTAGCTCAGGGCCAATCTTCCTCACCAAAAAGCATTAAAAAAAATAATTTTTCTAAAACCCTTATAATAAATTCATTCAATTTTAGCCAGTTTGACCACATAAGATAAGATTTTTCTCTCTCTCCCTCTCTCTTTCCTCCAACTTTCTATATCTACTTTATTTTCATCTCTTATTTCTCTTTTTCTCATTCTGGATCAACCAATGATTCTACTTTAGGACAAAATTACTCTCTTTTCCCTTAACAAAAACATGTCTTTCATACCTTATAGCTTTCCTTGCCAAAACCACATCTTAGTTTCCTTGCACATTTTGTATAAAAAGTTGTTTCTCTTATTATTTCTGCTAGTTTTAATTACATATATTAATTAAAATTTATAACCCTTAGTAACTTAATTTCTAGTGAAAACCAGAAAGTAAGCAATTGGGAACTTTCTGAAACTCCAGTGTTCTGTAGATAAGCAAATTTATGAAAATATCATATCACAATTTTTTATAGGTACATGCTTCCTTGTAGTGTAACTTTTTCAATATGGCAAAGATTATATTTACTAAGATGCAAAGATCTTAGTTCCTCTATAGTAAGAAGTCAAAAGCAGGTAAACATATGTTCAGGAATTAATGTTTCAGTATTTTGTCTTATTTGGAAATGATTTATATATTCAATAACTATCCATCACTTAACTTAGCAAAACTCTAAGGGTGTAAGTTATCAAAGAGATTTGGGAAACTGTTTTTAAGTAGGCTAACTATAAGACATAAAAATTAATTTTTAAACTTTTATCCTACTTACATCTATTTAATGAATGCATCTTTACTTAATTCATATAAGTTCTTATTTTTCATTAAGCCAGCTAAATAGAGCTCTTTTACAAATTAATTTTGGCAACACCATCTAGAAGCAGAAAAATATGATATGCATAACATACATACGTAGACATACATAAACCTGCAAAGGGAGATCTTACAGCTTTCATTTTAAAATTTTAGCCATGTGTCAGGTACAATAATACAAAACTCACTAGTTTATAAAAGAATAGCTGAATCCAAATTGTGTTTCTGGCAGATGGAATAAGTTAAGATTACTTGTTCAGATGGCCAAAGCTTTTCACTAGTATTTGTGGAGACTTTTAAGATTTTTCGTTTGCCCAGTTTGTTTCCAAATAGCTCCTTCTTTTCCCTCCTGGTGTGAGTCATCTTCCTGAAGTTTCCATTTCAAAGACATGGCTTTCATGTCTAGAAAAGAAGGGGTTGCAAATTTGCATCTCAAAAGCACAGAGAAAGAATGTAAGTTACCCCCAACAAGGAGTTTTGTAGTGTATTTGCCTATTATTAGGGGTCTAGGGTAATTACTATTTAAATTTTGCTTTTTTTCTTAAGTGTAGGACAGTTCTGTTTCCAATATCCTGGTCTTTACAACATCTGCAAGTGTCTTGAAATGAATAAGAGAGATTTGGGGATTGGTAAAAAGGATGAGTGGGCTTTGGATTGTTTCTAGAGCCACACTTCTGCTGTAAAGACTCAGTTTGTAAGACAAGTACAGTTGTTTTTATTTCCTCAAAGAATTGGGTTGCAGCCTGAATGATCTCAAGGAGCTGAGTTGCCCATCCAACTATACTATCTTCAATTTACTTCTTTATATGGGGAAGATTTCCAACTAAGATGGAAATCAAAAGATTCCTATGTATTAGATTTAGAGCTGTATAACTTTGGAATTTTTGAATAAATCATTCTACAAATGCTTCAAAATGTTTTCTTTCCTGCTGAGCAAATAGTTCCATTTTAGTTTAGGAGAGAAGGTCTTCAAAATATAGTTCCTATTTGGCTCTGAAAATCATCCTTCAAGAAGGCCAACTTCTGACCAATGAACTCCTTTAAAAAAAAAAAAACTGTTTCAAATAACTTATTATCAGATTTCAGCCAGAACAAACAGTAAATATTCCTGGCAGCATTGAACTCTTCTTTTCCTTATTATTACTTTTTCGTTTTTCTTTTAAATTGACGTGCCTATCAAGTGGCTCAAAACCAATACCAATAAGTATTTTTGTGACTTTAAACCAATAAGCTTTATAAGGCTTAACCACGGATGCAAAAGGTGTCCCCAAAGAGGGTGCAAAACATACAGCTCTCCCAAGATTCAGAGCCACTCACAAAGATAGCCAAAAGCAAGACCTACTGGAAAAGATGAAACTATGGACACAGAAAAAAGATCAGTTGTTGCTAGGAGTAGGGCAGGAGGAGAGACAAATAAACAGAGCACAGAGGGTTTTTAGGGCACTGAAAATACTCTGCATGATATTTTAATGATGGATATATATCATTATACATTTGTCCAAACCCATAGAATGTACAACACTAAGAGTGAGCCCTAATGTAAATTTACTTCCCTCTCCTGACCAGGTACTAGAGACACAGATACAGGATTGTTAACTTGGCTAAGAATTCTTACTCTTCACTGGCTTCTGCCAGTTTTCCCAAGATCCCATCTCTGGATTGATGGGAGTGTCCCAGTGGCCCAACTTTCATTGCCAAAAACTGTAAGGGAAATAAAAATAATTTCTCTCCTATCTTGTAAGTTCTTGGCTGGAGTTCCTGTAGCAAAAGACAGATCAACAAGAGAAAAACAAACAGAAGTTTATTAACATGTATACCAGGGGAAAATGAGTAACTCTAAGAGGTGGCTTAGAATTCAGGCTTAAATACCATCTTCAGCTAAACCAAAGAAAGAAAGGTATGGGGGGAGGCCAGTTATGGGGAAAGTACAGTAAACAAGAGTAAGCTTTGTTACACGGATGTAAGTCAGTGCCTTGTCCATTGATGAGAGTTTCTTCTGATTTAGTCATCCTTCTCTTCCTGGTACAGGGAGGGAGACACCCTTACAAATGAAGATTTCCCTTATACATGTAAATATCCCTTACAAAAGGGTAACTTCTACTCGGTTTTCAGAGGTTCTCTTGTGTCTGCTGTTTCTGAAAATAATCTTCATGCCAAAGAGACATATTCTGTCACCCTTCATTCACTCGGGGCCTGGCTCAGCAGAAAAGTAAGCATGTGATACACTCTAGCAAGCAGATTCAAGTTTTGTGCCAGCCCTGACAGACTGGTAGTGGTGACCCCCAGCACAGATGGAGAAGAATTCCTAGGCCAACTCTGAACTGTGGCTGCCAGGGCCTGGGAACGAAGAAAGAGCGACTACATAGAAGCCACACAGGAGATCACATCATGAAGTCCAGAGGCTGACGTCTGAGTCCAAGCTCAGCAAGGCATAGAGCAAATGCACTGAGTAAATTGGGGGATGAGAAAGGGTCATAAATAAAGAGTTTGATGAAGCAAGATGACAGTATCAAACCTGCCAGCAGGGGCAGCCGACCAACATGTAAAGAAGTTTCGTGCTCAATATGCCTCATGGTAAGTTCTCGGGCTCTACGGAAGAAACTAATACGTTGTATTCTCCTTGACCAATCCATTAAGGCTGAAGTAAATAAAGCACATGTATAAAGAAAGGATCCATGTTTTTATATTCAGAAGCTGATTTTAATATGTATTTCAGTTTATCTCTTAGATTATGAGCATCTGAACTTTCCTTTGTTGAATCGAATTTCCACAGTTTCTGCAAAAGAAAGCTCCAGTGAGCACTTGATAAACCAGCTAACGATAAGGAAAGACAAACCCAGGAGTCTGGGGAGCTTAATCAACCTGTAAGTGATTAACAACTATTCGGTTAGTTTGTATCTCACTAAGTATTAATTCATAATAGAGATGCTCTAAAGGCAAAAAAGCCTCTACTCAAATGAAAATTTAGTTATTGTAATTTAAATGAATGATTTACATATGCAATTCTGCCACATATTTCTTCTTTAGTAGGCCAGTGTTAACATTTCTTAATGGGAAACTCAAGTATAGAGTACTCCATGTATGTTTTTTTAAAACAAAATATCAGGTCAGTAAAATTTTCTTCTGATTAGTTCTGTGGATAATTGACGAGCCAATACCTTAACAATTCTCTCATGTAAACTCGTAGATCCTCTAGTATTTTAAAAATCCATGAATTTTATAACTCAACTCCTTTCTGTTCATTTGAATTCACCAGAGAGGCAAGGCCTCTTGGTGATAATAGAATGAATTGGTTTAGAAAAAAATAAGATCCAAGAATTTATACACTATTACTTTAAGTAACTCTAAGCTCTTTAAACAAAGCAAATTAATCTTTAATGAGCCAATATGGTAAGGCCTCTATAGACCTTACTAAATAACCATGACAGGGTAACTAAAATTTTTTTCTTTCAAAAACAACCTAAAAATAAAAAACCATAGCTACCATTTGAAGTGCAAACTGAATTAGCTTCATACTTCATTGAATCGCATCCTAAGGTAGCTCCCAAAAGCTAGCAGCCAACAGAGAGAAAGCTGGAGATGCTAACCTGTGGCTATTTTCACTATACTATTTTCTCCTCCACATTATTACCAAATAACTGGGAGGTTTTAGAGGCAGTCAACAAATGCTTACTGGCAGATAGCATTAATATGTAAACAGCCTGTTTCTTTCGCTAGAGTGTATTCATAAAGTTTAACACCACCGGATAGGTAGATGAAGTAAAGTAAAAGGGGCAGAGAGCTCCTTTGGGCTTATAGCTTTGTAATGAATTTTTGGGTGGTTTAATATTTGCTCAAAAGAAGGCTATCATTTCTGTATTTTTCCTCAGCTGTTAATCCTAGATTCTCAGGAGGTGACCTGAGATCATTCTAACCAGTAACTTTTCCAGTCTCAGAAGGAAGCATGAGTGAAAACCGCTGGATGCTCCTTTGCTGCGAAGCTTATGGGCATGAGACCTGC
Source organism: Equus quagga (assembly GCF_021613505.1). NCBI lineage: Eukaryota > Metazoa > Chordata > Mammalia > Perissodactyla > Equidae > Equus > Equus quagga. The sequence continues at coordinate 40,831,098 of NC_060278.1, forward strand.
CGTTAGACCTTCTGGACCTAAATCCTGCCTCTGTTTCTTACAGTGTTACCTTGGGCCAGTTAGTTTTCCTTTTTCTGCTTCAGTTTTTCTTCTGTAAATTGGAGGTAATAATGGTATATATTTTATAGGATTATTATGGTGATTAGATTCCCTAATTCATAGATCGTGTCTAGAACAGTGCCTGGTACATAAGGAGTGTTCAATAAATTTTAGTTACTATTTTATATATGTCAATCCAATGTTTATGATGTTGATTAAAATCTTATGAACAACTGAAACTAAAACTTTCAGCCTTCCATTGTGGTGACTTACATCAAGTCAAAAATATCCATGTCAATTTCACCACTCCTCTCCTAGCTCTCCAAAAAATGGTTGCAGTGAGCTTTCCATCTGGTTTGCTCTGGAGAAATTGCTTTCTAATAAGGAGGTGAAGGCTGCTGGGCAAGTACATGAACATGGAAGTTGCTGAAGAATTCGTGTGAAAGGATCAAAGAACTCTTCTGTGTTGTCTCCCTTCAACATATCAACTTCTCTATACTAATTCTTCACGCATAGGAGCCTTGTACTTCATACTTTACGCTTCACACATGGGTGCTTGTTGCTATATTGGTAGGGCAGACACTGTTGGTTGCTTGCCCAACTCCTATTCCTCCTCTCATTTCTTGCTCACAGAGCTCAATTCTGTTCAAAGAATGAGGGGCCAGGTGCTTCTGGGGAAGTTAAAGCCCTCCCCAGATCCAAAAGGTGAGTCTTAATTAGTCTGTTAATCATGGTAATTCCATTCTTTTACCAGTGACTTATTTGGGTGTAGGTGTGTGACACAATCTAGCCCATGATATGTGAGGGGAGATCTGCTGAGAGGATACTGGGAAGACTTGTCTCTCACTTAAAAAGGAGCACCAAGAATGAATACCCTTTCCTCTAGTCTTAAGACACTGTTGTGTAAGGATGAGAATCCTAGAAAGGCTGCAGCCTTCTTAGGAGCCTGAGAGGAACTGGGCTAAGAAGACAGTGGAGCAGAAGATGACACTGGTGACACTGTTGAGCCTCTGAATCTACCAGCCCTAGAAGCACCTGTCTTGGGACTCGTTATATGAGATGATAAATCTCCCTTATTATTTAACCCAGTTCTTAAAGTTTAATATGCATCCCAACCATTTGTAGGTCTTGTTAAGTACAGGTTCTGATTTAGTAGGTCCGCGGTGGTCCGAGATTCTGCTTTTCTAGGAAGCTGCTGAGTGACACCGATGATGCTAGTCCATAAATCCCACTGGCCGTAGCAATGACTCCTAGTTGAGTCTTCTGTTACTTGCACCTGAAAGAAACTTAGGGTACTTTTGTTATGGAAGGAACTTGAAATTGAGGATGGGGAAAGAGAAAATAAGAAAATAGACTAATTGTTTCTGTGGCTGGACCTATAAACTCTGAGAAATCACACTTGTTCTGGTGGATAAGTTAGCAAAAGACCATAGAGAAAGAGAATAAGCAGGTATAGAGGTACAGAAACAAGAGACAGGGAGAGAATACCACCTGGGGGCTGAAATTTTCCAGTTTCCAGTTCCGTCCCTTCCTGAGGCCCAGCTGCAGAGTTTCTCCGCCCTTAGGAAAACCTCTTGGATTAAGGTATCTCGAGTTGATTTCTGTAACTTGCCACCAAATGATTCTACTAGTTAATTGATAGGGTCATATGACTATGATTTTGTTTCTTGAATTGGAAGCTTTCCTTGAGAGCAGGTACCGTTTGCTTTTACATGCCCCACAGAATTGATTCTACGCTCTAGGACTTTACACTTATATATACACACTTATATTTATTAATATTCATATATATAAACGTTATATTTATATATACATTCTATAAATGTAAGGCCCTAGAGAGTATATATATATATATATATATTCATTTATCTATTTATTCCCCAGCATTTGAAACAGTGTTTGATAGACAATAGAAGATCAAAAAATTCTGACAGTGAATAAAAAGATGGACACGTACACTAGAAACTTACAGGAAATATGCATGTAGTTCAACCAATTCTTATTCCATCCAAATCTCTCGCATAGAATTTGCTTTCGCCAAATCGGTTAACCCTCGGCTCCTTTGTGCATATGACTATGATAGTGAAGAAGTGAGATGTAGTTCCCCTTAAAGCCCTAAAGCTTTATGTAATGTTTCTTTATCACAAGAGTTGTTCACCAGCCAAATGAAATATTTCTACAATACGTGATCCTTTTTTATAGCTCTTTTATTCAGATATAATTTGCATACCATACAATTCACCCATTTAAAGTGTACAATTCAACTTTTTTCAGTATATTCACCGAGTTGTACAACCATCACCACAATCAACATTGGAAATTTACATCACACCAAAAAGAAACTCCATACTCCTTCGCAGTCACTCCCCATTTCTCCTCAGGCCTCCAGCCATAGACAACCAATAATATACTTTCTGTCTCTGTAGATTTGCCTATTGTGGATGTTTCATATCAATGAAATCATGCAATATATGGTCTTTAGTGAATGACTTCCTTCTTTTAGCATCATGTTTTCAAGGTTCATCCATGTTGCATCAGCACTTCATTTCTTTTTATGCCTGAATTACATAACACTCTATGAATATATCATACTTTGTCTGTATTCATCTGTTGATGGGCATTTGGGTTGTGCTATTATGAATAATGTTTCTATGAACATTTTTATGCAAGTTATTGTGTATGTTTTCCTTTCTCTTGGATATATACCTGGGGTGGAATTTCTGGATTACATAATAACTCTATGTTTAACCTTTTGCAGAACTGCCACACTCTTTTCTAAAGCAGCTGCACCATTTTATGTTCCCACCAGTAGTATATGAACGTTCCAATTTCTCCACATTGTCTCCAACACTTGCTATTATTTCTCGTTTTTATTATAGCTACCCTACTGAGTGTGAAGTAGAATCTCACAATGGTTTTGATTTGTTTCCCTGATGGCTAAGGAATGCATCACCTTTTGACTGATAAAGTCTAGAGGAGATGAGTTTTTCCTAGATAATTAGCTGTCTCTTGGTTGTAGAGGGTGTTTCTTTCAGATGGGCTTTTTTTTCAGTGAAACAATTTTTCATAATTTCAAATTTATTTAAAAATTGGGACAATCCACCCATCATCATATTTATCTAGGTGTTTCACATGCATGTGCCCACTGAAGGTCATGTATATTTATACCCCCATAGTGCTTTTTGCAATAATTTTTTATATGATGTAGCTATTTTAAAAATGCATAATAAATATAATAGTCCAGAGAAACTCTGCATCTATCTTAGCAACTTTTCTGATGAGAACAGCAAGCAGCCGTTCTCAGTGACTGAACCTTCTCAGGACTGCTAGATGTTTGTGATTCAGTCTTTACCTGCTCACTTATAATATACATTGCACTGTGAATAGCAAAAACACCACCTTTCTCCAACTTCCCAAACCACAAATATATAAATCAGAAGTTGTAGTTCATGACAGAAAATTGGGGTGATAAGGGAATGGAGAAAGTACATAGATTGAAACAGCTGAAAGACTGAATATGCAAATAGACAATGGGCAGACTACAGATAAAAATAGAACTCTGACCCACAGTCCTCAGCAACCAGCCCAGGAAACCAACCCTCATCTACAGTAACCAGCCCAGGAAGCCAACCTACTATTCACAAGTCAGACTTGTAGGAAGTCAGACCACTATCTCCAAGAAACGGTCCAAGAAGCCAAACAATAACTCCTGTAACAATTGGCCCAAAATGGCCAGGACTTGATTAATAGCTGACAGTTCCTTAATTTGTATCTCCACCTCCAACTTAGGACCAGCCAGAGAAATCCAAATACACATCCCTAAGCAATCACATAGGACGCCATGCTTCTTGTTAGCCCTCCTACAGCTTCTCCATGCCAACAGCCTCCCATCAGGGCACATGCAGACTTTCCTTTTTCCACTGTAAAGCTTTCTCACTCTTCTGTCTGCCTTTGAGTCTCTGCCAAAGCACAAGCGGCAGTGGCTGACTCCCTTGCTGTGGTGAGCTCTGAATACATAGCCCTTGCCTGTTCTCATTTGGGTGGTCTTCATCTATTTCCATATAGGCTATTTGGATTTAATATTCTAGCCCAATTTAGAATCTGCTTAACTATCTTCTGGGTCCAGTTGAAAGAAGTTGGACTCCTGTGACAGTGAGCTCACGCTGAGTCAGTCCTGTGGAGTGGAAAGAGCATGAGGCTTGGAGGTAAAAGACAATGACTACAGTTCAAGCCCCTGCTAACAGCTGTGTGACTCCGGGCATGCCACTGCTCAGACCTCAGTTTCCCTTCCATGCCTATGAAATGGGAATGGCTGGCAGGGTGTGGGGAGTGGACTGTATCTCTAAAATAGCTTCTGTTTCTTAATCACAGATGTTTGAAGAGATTTCTAATATTCTGTAATTAATTGCCTCCCCTAACCTTCTAATCTCATTCCCATCTAACCAGAACAAATTTCTGACACATGGAAATATGGTGTTCCCTTATCCCAAGTATTTCACAGTATGGTCTTCAAACTACCTTCATCAGAAACCTGGGAGCATTTGCTAAAAACAGTTTTCTTGTCCCTACCCCAGACTTAGTAAATCTGGATCTCTGATAAGGGGCCCCAGAATTAATTAACACTTTCAAACAAGCTCCCAGGTGATTTTTATACTATTAATGTTTATTACTCTGTTCCTGGATTGTTCCAAATGCTTTTTATTCATTCATTCACATAATCCTCAGGGCAACTCTCTATGGTCAAGTCAACCCCATTCACAGATGAGAAACTGAGGCACAGATTCTCCGGTCCAGGGTCACAAAGCTAGTGTAGGGGAGGAAAAAACAGTTTTCCTCAACCCTCTTAGGGTCCTTGCCTGGATCTGAAAATTAAACTGACAAAGACAGATTAATAGGAGGAAAGAATATAAATTTATTTGATATAAATTTTAAGTGACACTGGAGCCTTCGTAAAGAAATGAAGACCTCTAGAAACAGTTAAACCTGGGTGTTTTTGTGCTAGGTTTGCTGAAGAGTGGAAAGCTGTGGAAAGATATGGTAGGGCAGAGCATGAGCTAAGCATGGTAAACTGAGGGAAACTTAACAAGTCCTCTTCGTTCGGATTCTTATCAGCACCCCTTCGTTTTGGAGATAAATGCTCCTTTCCTCCAGGTGCAGGGAGGGCTCCTCCCATGCAAGGGTCTTATGACCTGCTTCAGGGGAGAAGGGTGGGGGGAGTCAGAGAGACCTTCCTGCTTCTGCTGTTTTCTCAAACTCCTTCAGCTTAAAATATCAATATGCCCAGGTGCCAAATTTTGGGGTAGCGTGTCCTGAACCCCATCACTAGTAAGTGACGAACGAGCATGCATGCCCAGTAATCTGACTCAGACTCTGAGCTCCAGCCATTAGTCTACAGTCATGCTGCCAGTTTATTGGATGACAAGAGGCCAAAGCAGGAGGTCACTTTGTGTCTCCCCGGCACTCTTCCACACAAGCTCTGAAGCTGCATTTCCTCCTGGAGGCAGCCCGAAGCATTTGGATTGGTTTTTTTGGTTACTCTCAGGTAATAATCTGTCTCTTTTTCCCAGTGTTGAAACATCTAGGCCAGTATAATACCAAGACTCCAGATTCTCATCCAGTTTAATCTTTTCCCTTTCGCAGTGTGACCCCACCTCAAGCTATGGAGTCTGAGGTAGCGCAGGGGTGGAAAGGTGAAGAGGTGGAGGGGCCTGAGGCAGCGCTTTCTTGATGGGTATTGTAATCTGGGGCTGGGACCTTCCATGTGACTGATACCCCATTACTGGTTCTTTGTCCTATGAGATTTGTGTCCTTCTCACCCCCCCCCCACCCACACCCACCCACACGTACTAGGTACCTCCAACTGCAGTTTCCTGGTGCAAGTGAAGCCTGCTCCCACTGCCACTCAGTTGCCCCCTCCTGCTAGTTTCTATATTCTGTGGCGTAGCTCCAGCCTTTCTCCATTAAGCTGCCCTCAAGCCTGGCAGGCCACCCTCTTGGACCAGGTTCTTTATAAAGGGCTCATAGCCAGTTTTCTTCTGGTCCATGAGAATCATTCATCTTTGCCCCTCCACTAGGGAAAGTGCGGCTCACTCTGCACAGCTTTCTTTCCCCTAGCTATGGCCTCTCATCTTTATACTTTTTCTAGGTCTGAATCACATAATAATCCCTGCTATTCCAGGGGATGTGACTGAGCTGTCCAAGTGATTCTCTTGAAGCTTCCAGCACTTCTCTAAAGAAATTATCTTTCTCCAGACTCTTCAGCCTTCTCTTACACAGTTAGGCTGGGCTGATGGGCTAATACTGACAGAACTATTTTCACAATCATCTAGCGTGACCTGCATAAGGGGTCTAGAGCAGTGCTACCCAAAACTGCTACCCGTCTGGGAAGATACAAGGACAGAAGTTGAAGTGTTAGAAACCTTTCTGGCAATCTGACATTGCTGCAACATCCAAGAGCATGATTTTGTATTTTACAAAAGTATCCTTCTACAATGGATTGAATGGTCCTTCATCATATGGATTGAGCAATTAGAACATATCTTAGGATATGGGATACTTTTAACCTCTTGTTTAGTTTCTTAACCTTGTGGCCTCTGCTGAAACTCTGAAAAAATAGGAAAAAGTCTTATTTTAATATCCTGTTACAGTAAAGATTGAAAATAATTGATCTATTCAGTTTGGATATAACTTATATGGCAAATTGATCTCCAGACTGTAAATACTTAATCTTCCCCATCAACCATATAAAAGAGGAAATCTAACAGTTCAGGCTACCCAGACAAGGCTACCTCCAGCCCTTGTATTTGTCCAGGGATGCCTAGTGCTTCTAAGTCATTAGTGGAGGCCAGTATGACTTGGTCTCGTCTGGATGTGTGCCTGCTAGGGAAGTATGTAGCGTCTATAAAAAAGCTGCCTTGCAAGTTGTGTGCTTGTGTATCCTAGCTCCGAAGTACACAAATGTGAACCTTCAACTTTGAGCTGTCTGTTTTCCCTCCTGAACACAGTCATGGAGGTTGCAGACATCCAGCTGTAGAGGCTGGCCAGGGCTGCTCAGTGCTGAGTAGGTGGGTGATGGTGCTCATGGCCAACTCAACAGTTGAGTCTCTCCAACCTTACATACGGGTTATGGAGAGGCAAGGTAATGCCCACTCCTGCAGAGCAGTGCCCAGGCTGGGTCCACTGCTCCACCAGCTACTTAGAATCAGTTCCTCCAGGAAAAGCCAATCCCTGCTGGTCCTTAGGCCCCACAGGCTGGTGTCCAGTGTGTCTGTCAAAGACTCTAACAATCAACTTGTCCAGTGCATACACACAACCACATCCCAGGGTACGAGCCAACCCTTCGTGCACAGAGTCAGGACTGGTACCAGCCTCTGACACCTCATGGCCCAGGACCACCATCATTGCCTCCCCGTCATCCACCCTTGTCCAGGACATTATCTGGAGCTGCCCTCAGATTCTCAGGGACTTTCGGAAACCCATCTGCATTGTGCTATCATTCCCTGTTCTCCAACTTGACTGCAAGTTGGAATCCTCTGGGGAGTTTTAGAAATCACTAATACCTGGTCCCACCTCCAGAGCTTCTGATTTAATTGGTTTTGGGTACAGCCTGGGCATCAGAAGCTTTCAAATCTCCCCAGGTTATTCCAATGTGGAGCAGAGTTTAAATGAAACTGATATAGTTGGCAACTCCTCCCAACAAAGAAGAGAAGAAAATGACCCAAGTGTGGACTCTGGTGGGGTACTCCCTTTGGTAGGGCTCCTAATGAACACACAATTCTTCCTGAGGTTTTTTCCTACCCATAGTTTTGGAGCTTAGCTCGGATGAAGGCAGCATGGAGTCCCTCCTGGCAGCCTTACATTTCTGTACTCCCAGCAATTCATGTTGATGAACAGGAGGCTGGATCATTGCATTCCCCTGCTGCAGCTAAGAAAGTAATAACACTACTAATTATAATTGTAATTGTTTTTAAAAGATAAAATGATGTTCTCCGGAGAGTATGCCAGCTCAGTAAAAATGCCAACAGCATAGACTACAAACGGTGAAGACTGTAAATCTAGGAATAGCCAGAAGTTTCATTCCAGAGTTCTTGAAAACTGCATAGTGCTTGCAAAATCTAAACTGATTCCCAAGAATCACATAAATTTAATTATTTGAAGTTAACTCCAGTTACTTTGCCAATTACTTTTAAGGGGAAAAAAAGTAGAAAGATCATGTATTAAGGAGAAACGTGTTATAATTCAGTAGCTAAAAGGGCCTTTTATCAGTGCACAGAATATTTGAAATGAAGGGCAGATACGAGTTTAAATTCTACACTCACCCTTAAAAAACCTCAGGAAAAAAATCTACACTCAAAAAGTACTTATTTTGTGCCCCTCCAAGGTCTACCCCACCACCTTTCTTTCCCCCCAAAACATACACACGGATATACCTATTACACATACACACACGCGCATGGCAATGAAAGGTGATTTGGGTAATATTGACATTTATGCAAGGCAGGCTGGGGCTCTAGAAAGAGCATGAGGTCTTCGAGTCCTGCAGAACCACTTTGAGTTCTGACTTTACTGCAATTTAAATGTGACCTTGGACAATTTATTTAAACTCTAAATCTCCATCCCTGTAGAATAGGAATATTCTCACTTTTCTGTCAACACCATGCATGGCTGAGGGGAGCGGGGAGAGAACTAAAATTGAGGAACATCTGTGATACTAGACAAATCTCATTTCCTTCCCTTCCCTTCCCTTCAATTCATTCAACTGCAAACCAAAATTCCCTCTCTGCCCCTGTCAGGGTACTGTCTACATTAATGAAACTTTACTATTCCAGGATACTTTTGCCCAAGCAAATAATCTGACTGTTTGTTATAGGAACTTCCCAAAGAATCATCAACTCTTCAATAGGAAGCATAAACAGACAGTTTATGGCCAAAAATTTCCTTGCTTCAAAATCTTCGCCTTCCACCAATTCTAAACCATGAGAGACTCACTATACAATGAACAATGGCCAGACCAAATATGAAAATAGAACTCTGACCCATAATCTGGAGCAGCCAGCCCAGGAAACTAACTCATTATCCTCAGTAACCAGCCTTGGAAGCCAACCCACTATGTACAAGTCAGACTTACAAGAAGTCAGACCATTATCTCTAGCAGTCTACGAAGCCAAACAATAAGTCCTGTAACAATTGGCCTCAAACAGCCAAGACTTGATTAATACCTGCCAGCTTCCCAATTTCTGTGCCCACTTCCAACTTAGAACCAACGGGAGGAGAAAGCCAAATATGTCCCCCTAACCAGTCACAGGATGCCCTGCATCCAGTCAGCCTGCCTGCATCTTCCCCACGCCAATAGTCTCCAATCAGGGCACACATGAATTCCCATTTTTCCCCACTATAATGCTTTCCCATTCCTCTGCCTTCTTTTGGGTCTGTGCCAAATGCAAGTGATGGTGGCAGACTCCTGTGCTCTGAATAAATAGCCTTTGCCTGTTCTCATTTGGATGGTCTTCGTTTATTTCCACAACTGTTATGTCATGACCTCTATCCAATCCTAATTAAGCCCCTGTCAGGAAGTGAACATTTTCTTATTTCTGCACAGTTAGGGCTTTCAGAGCAAGTTTTACTGGAATCTGGGTTAAAGGACAATTCTTGGGAGTTAAAGGGCAGTTAGATGCTAGAGAACTCCAGAAAGATTTACCTCTGTGGAGATAGGTGTCTACATTTCAAAGGAAAATAAAACCCAGACCTGGAGACCTTTCAGGGGTGTAAGCCCTGAGAGGCTTGTCTAATGTGTCCCCTGGAGACATTTATTTATATTCCGAAGGGATCTTCCTCTCCCCTCCCCAAGGAGACTTTGTTTATGGTAGGGAGATTAAGTTTCTCTCCCTCTTTCAGAAGGGGAGGCGGGCTGCTGTCCACGCTGATCTATGTAAACCGCCAGACTCCTTATTTCAAGACTCCTCTCCTGTGCTCCAGGAAGCCCTCTTTACACACACAGGCCCAAGTTTATTCCTTACTGTGGTGAGGGAGAACATCACCTTGACCGATGGGTCCCGCAGAGGGAAGGGAAGATTGGAATTTACAGTTTGGTTTCAGGCAAGTCTTTCAATGGGGGGCAGAGGGGATGCAATAAACTCAGCTTTGTCTCATCAATGGGTAGTGTTGGTGATAGTTGGGGAGCTGGCGTCTGACACAACCAATATTTGTTGAGCACCTGCTATCTGCCAGGGACTGCTTTAGGCACTTGGGCTACCTCACTAAGCAAAATTAATAAAAAACCCAACCTTCACGAGCTTACATTTGTCGACACAAAATAACCAATAACCATTCTATAGATAAGAAAGATAAGGGGAGTGTTACTTGAGCCAAACTCAGGATTATACCCCAGAAAGGCCTTTTCCAGAAAGGAAGAAAGTGTTCTGGAGATGCATGGTTTTCAGTACAGTCTTATATCTTTTTAGAGCAAAGAACATACATTAAACACACCCAGGATACATATTCATCAGTTTCAAAGAGGTAATCCATTGCAAATTAGTAGGTCAACATGATGTCAGAAAAGAGACTAATATGGGCATTAGCAATAGGGTGTAAGAGGGGCAGTAGGCATTCTTATCTTAAGATGTGCAATGTATGTTTCATAAGCCATAAGTCAGGCTTCTTTAGTTCAAGCCAAATCAGTTTTGAACCAGAAGTTACCCCACATACTTCAATATGCGAAAATCTCTTGTCACATTCTAGTGGGATGAGATTCACAATAAACATAAGAAGGTGAATTATATAGACTATTGAAGGTGATAAAGTGGTATGGTATGATAAAGGAGGGTCAGGAATGCCCAAGAAGGAGGTGGGTTGTAGGATGAAATAGTGTGAAATTTGAGCAAAAGCTTTGTAGGGGAGAAGAAATAATTTTCCCTCTACCCTCTAGGATCTTGGCTGAGTATCCCCTGTAATAAAAGACAGATTACCAGGAGAAAAAAAAACCCCAGAAGTTTGATAACATGTATACTTCTTGCATACATGGGAGATGCCCAGGAAAACTGAGTAACTCTGAAATGGCCTAAGCCATCACCTTAAATACCATCTCTGGCTAAAGACAAAAGAAGGTGGCAGTGGGGAGGGAGCCAGTTATGGGAGGTTACAGGCAAAGCACAGTAAACAAGAATAAGGTTGTTATGCAGAGTTAAGTCACGGCTCTCTTCCTTGATAAATGTTCCTAGAGATTTAGTCATTCTCCCCTTCCTGGTACAGAGAGGGAGGCACCCTTACAAATGGAAATTTCCCTTATACATGTAAATGTGTCCTATAAAAGGGTAACTTCTGCGTTTTCAGTGCTTTTCCTGTGTCTGTTGTTTCTTAAAAATAACCAGCTCAAGATAGTCCTTATGCCAAAGAGGCATATTTGGGATGACATTCTGCTCTCCCTCAGCTTGAAGGCGGCAAGGGACTTAGCCAGGTGGACATCTGGGAGGAGAGCTTTCAGGCAGAGGAAACAGCTAAAGCCTCCGAGAGCTGAATTCATCCTGTGTATCAGACCTCACAAAGTTTCTCTAGAATTGCATTCCAAAACGCTTCCTTTATCTCTACCTTGAAAGAAATTCATCTATTTCTATATCTCCATTGTATCTGCAATTTAGTTCCTGATCAGAAATGTAGTACTATAATCGTCACTGCTCAAGAGAAAGGAGTTAATAAATTATGCCTGACATTTCCAGGCTGAAGCTTCTTTACAAGGATTAAACTTCAAGGTGCTTAGGAAACTGAATATTTTATAGGATTTGTAGCAAGAAAATGCCACATGTAAGGCCAAAATTTTAATAGCAAAAAACAAAGGTATTGAAATGTCCTTGCATTTGTAAGCCCCTTCCCAACACATGGAAAAAATAAAATTTCAGTCTTTAAAACACAATAAGAGATTGTTGCTGATTATTAAAAATGTCTTTGCTTTGGTAGTTTTTATTTTATTAAATTAATAAAAACTAAGTCATATTCATATTATAAATAGGCAGAGAGCATCTGTCTCTATGCCAGATAATCAATAAGACTGCTCCTGCCCTTGGGCAATTTGCAGCCTCAAGAGATAAGCATATAGATAAATCATTGCTGTATAAATGGTCGGAAATATCAGAGGGTCTATTCGTCAGGGTGCCGATGAAGTTCACAGAGGAAGAAGCACTGAAACTAGGATTTGAAAAATGACAACGGCAAACAGTGCTGGCTGTGTGCTTTACAAATAGTAGCTCACTTTATCTGAACCACACTGCCCTAAGTTAGAAATTGTTTTTGATCACCTTTGTAGATGAGAAAACTGATGCACAGAGAGGTTAAGGAACCCGCCCAAGGCTAACACTGTGAGTAAGTGACCCAGTCAGGAATAGAACCCATGCAGTCTGATACCCAAATGTGTGCCCTTAATGCCTATGCTTCTTTTCTACTGAATGGAAGTTTCTCTGCCCAGACAGAGAAAGTGAAAAGGACATTCCAGGGAGCTTGTGTAAGTGTGGAGCTGGGAAGGATGTGGCCACCAGGAGATGCAGTTATGTCCATCCCCATCTATGCAGTTAGTCTCCTGCATCCTTGAGCTGGAGAGCACTGTGCAAAACACTAGGCAGTCGCTGGAGTAGTGGCTGAGTTATTCAAGTCCCAGTGTTGGAGCAGGACTCTTTGGCAAAACAGAACAGTTAATTGCAATCTGACAAAAGTGAGATCAAAGCTTCTCAAAATTTCTATCATCAGGATTTCTTTGGGTCATGGCCATGTCTCCAGACCCGCTCCCCACAAAGGGGCCCTGAAAGCAAGAGGCACAGATGATTATTTCCTTGGGAATAAGCAGGAAGAGGGAAAGGTCTAGAACAGAAGCTGCAGCTGGAGGAGGCCGGCCTAGGGGCAGTTGCTTGGGGATGCACTGGCCTTTGAAAGGAAGTGTCAATGAAAATAATCCATAACCAATCTATAAATGAAAACTGGGGTGAGTTTATTATGAGCCAGATCTGAGGACTGCTTAGCCCAAGGCCTGCCATCCCCAGGGAAGGAAGGGCACCAAAGAAGTAGGGTGTACAGAGTGGTTATATACCCTCAAAGAGCATGTATCACATATGATTGAAATGTCCCTTTTGCCATAATCACAAGACTGCTCTGTCGGCATAGCGAAGGATGGACACAGCAGGGAGCAGGTCTGTTGTCTCGAGCTGGGTGGTAACAGGTGGGCACAGCAATCAGTTCCTAGCCTAGGGAGAGATGCTTCTCCTTAAGGAAATGCCAATGTGGAGGAAGTTGCACCTTTCTCTTAATGCCATTTGTTCTTGTCTTTGGGACATAGCGAATGCTTAAAGCAGATGTACTATGCATGGTCAATGGCCACATCAGGCCCTTTTGGAAAAACAAGGTCAGGCTGAATTAGATTTACACCAAATGGCTTCCTCATATACTCCAATATATCCTATTACTTGCCATTTGTTTGTCAGAAGAATGTGCTCAGAGTCCTCTCTGTTCCATGGATCTTCCACTGAGGAAGGAGCAGGAGCAGGGCTAACAGAACGAGCATCCCTCACGCTCTTTCATAGACCGTATCATCGGGGTGACTGTAACAGGGCTCTCTGCCTTCAGTTTGCACCCCGTTTCTGGAGTCTGAACAATCTTCCTAACATGAGAGAGGAGGAAAAAGTTTTCCCTGACCCACTTAGGCTCTCTGGCTGGGTCTGAAAGTTAAACCAACACAGACAGATTAACAGGAGAAAAGCGTACAAGCTTTATTGAATTTCTTCATGTCCATGGGAGCCTTCACAAGAGAATGAACAAGCGAAGTGACCAGAGCAAGAGGCTTTTATATCTTTTAGACAAAGAAACAATAAAGTTGTGAAGAGTTAATGAGACAGAGCAATTTGGACCAGGGGGAGTAAATGATGAAGTAACTGGAAAGGTAAGGGTTAGTTTAACAAGATTTGTTTATACAGGCTTTCAGGCCCAAATTTCTGTCTCTGGTGATAAGAGTGTCTTCCTTCCCGTTGGTACAGGGAGGGGACCTTTCACGTGGGGCTTTATGACCTGTTTCAGGGAAGAAGGGCAAGTGGTGGGGGAGCTCAGAGTGACCTTTTGTTATGGAGCCCTAAGGAACCAGTCACCCACAAGTGGGTCCTTCTGCCCAGAGCTGCTCAGGCCAATAGAAGAAGACAGGGTTTGGAATAGCAGAGCAGAAACTTTATTTGTTGATCAATGAACCTTCCCCAAAGGGCAAGTGAGCAGGGCTCTTACGGGATGGGGAGGGGAAGGGCTCTCTGCATCATCGCTGGGGGAGGGGCACTTGGGGCATGCGCAGATCTCTTCTTGCGCTCGGCACCTTTCACACACGTTTCCTTTTGTGCATGGCACCCCATCGACGTCTTGGACTTTTCTGGTTTGGGCTGGCTCTGTGGTTTGGCATGTGGCATTGTTCTGCCTTGGTTCCTGTAAGCAAGCACAACTTAAAAACAAAGCCTTAGACATGGACACTGTTTTAGGGACTTCCCTGGGTGATACTTTCAGCTTCTGCCATTTTTAAAAATTCCTTCAGCTTAAGATATTTAATATGCCAAGGTGCCATATTTTGGGATAGTGTGTCCTGAACCCCATCAAAATAAATATTAAAACCCCCAGGGACTCCCCATTGCCTTCATGACAGCACAGCACTCCTGTTCCTGTCACTCATCTCCGCAGCCACAGCGAATGCATCCCGGGCTTTAGCCGCTCCGAACTTCAAGGCCAACCGCGCCTGGACTTTGTTCGTTGGGTTTCCTCTGCTGGCAAAGGCTGACTCGTCCTTCAAGATCTACCTCACATCTGCAAAGTCACTTGACTTCCATTTCCTTTGTGTTTTACCTCCCCTGGGACACTTCTGTCTACACTGGTAGTCCCTAGCCCTGAGCTCACCTAGGGATCTTGTGAAAGACCTCCGTGCTGGGCCCCACTCCCGGAAATTCAGAACCAGTTGGTCTAGGGTGAGCGCTGGACACAGGTGCTTTGAATTCTTAAAGAGCTGGGGCCCTGGTCTCCATCCTCAGCACCTTACCCAGCGCCTGCCACAAGGAGGAGCACAATCACAAATCAAGTATTTGTTGAGTGAATAAGACAAGCAGCATTCGCGACCACTCTGTGAGACAGGTACTCCTGTTGTCTCATTTTGCAGTTGAGGAAACTGAGGCTCAAGGACCTTAAATGATTTGCCCAAGATTCCAGGGAGTAACCTGCTTTGAATTCTTCCGATTCCAAGTCCAGTGTGCTGCCTGCACTTGCGGAGGAAAGAGGCCTGTAGAGGAAGGCTAGCACCCAGCACTGTGCCTATAGCAGGTGGAACTGGGGAACCTGCCCCCAGGGAAGGAGAATACCCCCTCTTGGTTATTTGGAAGCCATGTTGGGGGAGGGACTTGTGCTATTCTGGTCCTCTGTAACCTTTCTTGAATTTTGAAGGTTCTCCTTAAAACTCATGCTTCCTTAAAGCTTTTCCCATCCTCTTGTTTTTAATGAATTATGAGCCATCATTTATTTATAACCCATCTACAGCTGCCTTTATGGGGCAGAAAATGAACTACTTGCCAAAGTAATTACCCTTTTTATAGACTTAGAACAAATGCTCACAGCCCATCCTTTCTCCATGGCTGTTGTGCTAGTTTCCGCTGTCTTGTTTGACCCACCTGAGCCTCTATGCTCATTATGGATCTTATGTGGGATTATTTTTCTAGCTCACCCTAGAAGCCAGACCAACTGTTGCAGAGAGCTAGCTTCTTTCTGCAACAGATCGAGCATTTTTAGTAAGAGGCTGTTTTTTCCTAACAGGGAACAGGTGCCTTTAGACTAACAGAGCCTTTTCTGGGCACACAGGCTCATAACCTGCTTTTCACAGGTGGTATCACTTGGGTGTGTAGTTCAATCGCCAAGACAGGTGGCAAGAGGGGAAGCTTGCCACGTATGCAGCTTAGGGCTGGAAAAGTTAGGGCATTCATGCCAAAAGAAAAGTCTCTACAAAAGAAAACATAACTGCAAGTTACTAATTTGACTCAATATTCATATTCAATAGTTATATTTAATATTAATATTTATAAATGTGTACACACAGAACAACATCTTGTTCTTTCAGTAATCATTCATACAGTTTCTAAAATAAACTAAACACCGTGGAAATTTGTTACCACTTACTTCATTTACAAATCTCCTTTGTACTTCAATTTTTACAGAATATTATTATATTAGAAGTCTAAAATCCTCCAAACACTGAATGTAACTTATAAAGGTGATATTAAAAAATATTTTAAAGAGTGAGGCTAAGAAATCCAATAGAATTTTAGGTTTATTACAGATAGAATTTGAATGGTCTTGATTGGTTAAGGAAAAGCATTTTATAATAAAAATGCATTAGGCCTACAATCAACATTATCCTAGTATTTTGGCCTCTGACGATAGCTCGGAAGTTTCAAGGTCTGCCTTCTCCTTTCTTCTTTCCATGGTTACAAGAAAGCCTTTGAACTCAGCTCCAGACTTTGCCTAAAGATTAACCAGTAAACGGACTGTAGGAAGACGTAAGATGCCACTTAGCCGGGATGTGTTAAGCTTTATTCAGGGTTGGGGGTTATGCCATAAGCAGCTGTGAGGTTTTAGATGAGTCGCTGAGCCCCTTCTTGGCTCAGGTTTCCTTACTGTGAAATGAGGCATCTGTGAACCTATGACAAGAGACAGGAAGGATGGAGTAATCTGTAGGTGGGAAAAAGGAGTTACAGATCATATGAAAGAGTTAGCACCATATAGAAAAAGCAGGGTGCGTGTCCCACTAGGTCCAGTACACATCTGGGCATCTGATCTGGCCTGCCTCCACCGGAAAAGGGGAGGAGAGAGAGTCGGTCAAAGGAAAGGGAGAGAATGGGAGAGGAGAGAGAATAGGATGGAGAAGGAGAGAGAAAATGACTGAGTGAGTGAATACATGAATGAATGATTCGAGCAGGTCAATGAGTGAAGGCAATGGGTTACACTCCCCAAGCCTGACGATGGGTGTGAACCTGGGCAGAAGCTGTAGCTGGCCGCGTCCCTAAAGCCTCTGGCCTTTTCTGGTCTTCTATTTGCTTCTCTGGAGAAGGAGAGTGGAGCCGCCCTGGCCTGGCTCTGCAGCCTCCCAGCTCCTTGGAGGCTGGAGAAAGTGCTCAGTCTGAAGAGGCCTGGTCAGGGTGTAACTTTCACAGTGGCTGCTTTTCTTGAGGACTTTTTAATGCTGGTTGGAATTCCAGAGAATGTGTGTTTGAATCACAGCGCTTTAGACAGACGGGAAGTTAAAACGGATTCAAGTCCACCCTTCAACTTTGTGGACGAAGAAAACACAGACCATGTTTTATTGCTTAAAGTGCCTGAGAACCTCGTAAACACGAACATCCAGTAATACGACCCACTTTGTAGAGTGAAATGCAGGGGGCCTGTTGATGTCCGTGCTGTTTCGCTGCTGCATCTGTACTGAGCCTCCCCACCCGGACTGCAGGTGTATCAAGGACAGAGACTATGATGAGCTGCTTCTCACTCCTGCACCAAACACACGTTCATGCCCACTGCACATGCTCATAAAGATGTTCACTACACCCCAGCCATACAATGCACACATGTGCACACACGTAACAAGCACGTGTGCATATGTGCACAGTGTGTGCACATACTCAGCCATACATGTGCGCACACATATACATACATAGGTGCACGTGTGCTTACATGTATACACCAGGCCTGTAACACACGTGCATATATATGTATATACATCTGTACACACATGCACGTGTGCACATAGGCACACACCCAGGCATGCACATACACCTGTGCACACACCTTCTAAGTTCAGTTTTCTGCACCAGTGGGTGCTGGGCCAGTCCACAAGTGAGGCATGACTGACAAGGCCATGTATTACTTCACTGGGTCCTCATGTGTGGTAGGTCTCATAATTATTCCCATTTCACAGTTGAGAAACTGAAGTACAGAGAAGTTAGGCAGGTTAACCCACATCCCACAGCTGGTAAGTGCCAGAGTCGGGTTGAATCCAGCCAGTCTGCCCATAGTCTTCACTGCTTTAGGACGTCGCTCTTCATTGCCCATTGGAATATGTCCTATTTGGTTCGCTTCAGGAAGGCGATAGCTTTCTTATCTGTACTCAGCATGTCTAACGTGAAAACACTGATTTTAAAGTATTTTGATATTCAGCTTACTTCTGCTTTTACTTCAAAAGAGTCATTATGCATTGTGAATATCAAAAAATAAAAATAAAAAAGACGTAGTTACTGACCTCCAGGAGCTCACAGCCTGTGGAAAAGATGCAAACACAAGTGAATCTGAACCAAAGCAGACTGAGAGACAAGTACCATAATAAAGATCTAAATTTCAGGCATGTTATCGTAAACCTGCTTCTCCAGAGGGACGACACACCTGAGTCATATGAACGTAACATATCTGTTTTCCAGTATGTGTGTATGTGTGCATACACACATATACCCAAATACACACATACGCATATAAAATAAAAAGAACAATAGGTTGATAGCAAACGTAATTTAGTCTTTGATGATTCAAAAGGCACCAAGGAAATCTTTCAGTTCTTTGGGATTGCCACATTATCCTCAAAATGCAGAAGGGAGAAGAAGTTGACTTGAATTTGTGATGACCCCAAGACATGCTCTAGAAAACGTGTGTGCACGTGTGCATGCGTGCGTTTGAATACTCACAAAACCGTCTCTATTTGTCTCCCCTGCAGAGTGAAGAAAACAATTCCAATTATTTGAACTTTCAGAGGGCTCAGAATTTGGAAGATCACAAGTATGCTCGGTAATGTACTTATGAGCACAGTACGTGGAATGTGAAAGACGGAGTAAATGTATGTTTTATTCATCTAGGCCTCTCTCCTCAGTATTTTTCCACGAGCGTCCTCTGTTTCGAAATCTGTACCAACAATCTGTTTAGATTATCATTCAACTGTCTTTTTTCAAATGGAGATTCTTGTAGTTGGATCTGAGGGGTCTTTTGAGTTAAATAGGATAAGAGGGTTCCTCCAGCAGCAGTACCACATGCTGGGCAACCGTGCATGAGGCAGGCCGCGGTGCCTTGGGGCAGTGCGGTACAGTGGACGGAGCAGGGGCTTTGTAATCAGAAAGACACAGGTGAAAATGCTGTCACAACAGATGTTTACCTTTGAGCATGCTGTTTAACTTGAGCTTCTTTGCCTTTAATACAGAAATAATATTTATACAAAGGTGTCTAGTAAAAATGAAATGAGTGAATATATGCAAATACATCTGGCAAAATGCTTAGGACACGGTGCTACTAAGGAAAGAAAGAAGCAGCAGCAGCAGAAGAAGAAGAGAAGGAGAAGCAGGGGAGGAAGAGGAGAAAATTTAGCTTATTTCTGTAAAATAAATTACCCCCAAACTTAGTGGCTTAAAACTATGAGCATTTGTTATCTTGTGCAGTTTCTGTGGGTCAGGATGTGAGAGCAGCTTAGTGGGGTGGTTGTGGCTCAGGGTCTCTCCTGAGTCTGCAGTCAAGTTGTCAGCTGGTGCTATGGTCATGCAAAGGCTCAACTGGGGCTGGAGCATCCACTTCCAAGCTCACTCGCATGGCTGTTGGCAGGCCTCAGAAGATTTGCTTCTAAGCTCACTCACGTGGTAGCTAACAGGCATCTGTTCCTTGCCATGTGGCCCTCTCCATAGCTGCCTGTGTGTCCCCGTGACATGGCATGGTGATCCAAAAGAGAGAAAGCTAGACAGTGCCCAAGATGGAAACCATAGTCTTTTTTTTTTTTTTTTTTTGGTGAGGAAGATTGGGCCTGAGCTAACTATCTGTTGCCAATCTTCCTCTTTTTGCTTGAGGAAGATATTGTTGCTGAGCTAACATCTGTGCCAATCTTCCTCTACTTTACGTAGGATGCCACCACAGCGTGGCTGAACGAGTGGTGCTAGGTCCATGCCTGGAATCTGAACTCACTAAGCCTCTGCCAAAACAGAGCACACAAAGTTAACCACTATGCCACTGGGCTGGCCCTGAAACCATAGTCTTTTTATAACCTGATTTTGGGCATGACGTCCAGTTATTTGTGCCTTGTTCTGTTTGTTGAAGCAAATTTGTAAATCCAGCCCATACTCAAGGGGACGAAATTGATTCCAGAAGGAAATGAATACCAGGAGATGGAACCACTGGGGACTATCGTAGAGAGTGTGCACCACACTGTTCTTTTTCCTCCTTCAAACTAGCTCCCTAGAGAAACAGGAATAAAGTGCTCACTGTTGGCAGGTGTGGAGATATATAATTCTGCATCTGCAAGAGTGATTCTTAATTCTGGTTTCATGATATTCTGATGTATATGTCTTTTTTAATCTGGATTTTTTAATCAAGATTGAATGCAATTTTTTCTATGACAAAAGTTAAATTAAATTACCTTTGGTTCCTTCCAACATTTTATTATGAAAGATTTCAAACATAAAGGAAAATTAAAAGGGTTTTACGGCAAACATCGGTATACACACTACTTAAACGCTACCATTAATATTGACTATACCCGCTTTATCACATCTATCTAGCCATCTTTCTATTCAGCCATTAATCCATCTTATTGTTTGATGCATTTCAAAGTAAAGTGAAGACATCAGTACAATTCTGCTTAAATACTTCAGCATGCATGTCATTAACTAGAGTTTAATATTTATTTACAGTATTTTATGTAAAATTTACATACGTTAACTTTTTATACATCAGAAGAGTACATTCACTGAGTTGTGAACAATGCATACACCTTTGTAATCCAAACCCCTATCAAGATATAGAACATTAGCATCGCCCCGGAGAGTTGCCTCATGCCCCCTCCCAACCTCTCTTTCCACCCCTCAGAGACAATCGCTATTCTGACTTTTTCCACCGTAGGTCAGTTAGTTTAGCCTGTTCTAGAGTTGCATGTAAAGGGGATCATAGACGATGTACTCTTTTCCATAACGCTCTTTCACTTAGCATGTTAAGATTCATCTATGTTGTGTGTATCAATAGCCCGTTCCTTTTATTGCTAAGTCGCATTCCATTGTAAAGTTATAGCACAATTTTTTAATCTGTTCTGTTGATGGTTGCCTGTGGCTGTTTCCAGTTATTGTAAACAAAGCTGCTGCAAGCCTTTATGTGCCAGTCTTTTTGTGAACGTGTGCTTTCATAACTCTTGGATAGATACACTTTTCACTTTCAAAAAGATACACCGTCTTGTCCTTTTACTTCAGGTGAAAAAGTGAAAGGAAATCAGATTGAGGTATTTTAGTCCCTGAAGATTTGCAGGTTATTGCTGTAGGATAGCGAGATTGTGGACTAGGGGAATTGATTCAATAAAATGTAAAATCATACCTATGGCTGAGAAGAACCTTGGAGGTCAAATAGTTTACTCCCTCCTCTTTACAGAGGTCATTGACTTGCTGAGGCTCACAGCTTATCAGTGGGAACCTACACCTCGGCCAGTCTGGATCTGCCGTTGGCGTCTGTGCTGATTGAGTAATTTCTCTCGAACTGGCATGTACCCAGTCTGCAGCTTTTCCACGTACTCTCCTGAAACAGATATCTTACTTCCACTACTGACATTTCAGCAGCCATGTTGCCATTGTCCTTGATATTTTTGCTTCTGTTCCCAACTGCTGTTGAAAAAAGCGGTGGTGTGCTGGCGCTGCAGGAGCTGTGAATTAAATTCCCTTATCCTCTGTGTTAGTGCAGTGGGAAAGGGTTTGAATTTTTCTGCAACCCCAGGTGAGATAATAAATATTCTCCCCAGTATTAAAATTCCTTTTCTCTTATGGCAACATTATGGTATAGCAGAAGAACGTGTTTAAAAGTAGGAAGAAAAAGATAGATTTAAGTTCTGGCTCAACTCTTCTAACAGTGTGACCATAAAAACATCATTAACCTCTCCGATCTTCCAGTTCATTAACCTAAAAATGGAGATGAAATGTTTCTCTCAGAGCTGTGAGTATTAAACTATTTAATACATCAAAGTATCTAGTGTCCAGCTGAAAGAAGGCAGGAAGCAATTCCTCCTTTCCTCCTCTCAGTAAAGCGGTCCTCACAGCAAAGGAACCCCACCTCCCACGGCAGCAGCCAATGGGCTGCCAACAGGGGACTCTGCTGGGTTAATTCCTCTCTGCAGGTATAAGATACACCTGTAACCCTGCTGGCTGAAATGACAAAAAGAAACAAAACAAGACAAAACAAAACAAAACAAAAACAAAAAGAAAACAGAAAACTTCATCCTAAATGTAACAGTACTTTAAATTTTTAAATTTATTTTTTACATAAAAATTGTATATATTTAAGGTGTGCAGTGTCATATTTTGATATATTCATACATTATGAAAATCATACCACAATCTAACTAATTCACATATCAATTCCCCCCATAGTTTCCATTTTTTTGGTGTGGTGAGAACTACTTCAGATCTGCTTTCCTAGCGAATTTCAAGGATATGATACATTATTAACTCTAGCCCCCATACTGTACATTAGATCTCCAGAAGTTATACATCTTATAACCAAAAGTTTGTAACCTTTGATTAGTGGCTCTCTTTCTCTCCACCCCCCAGCCCCTGGCAACCACCATTCCACTCTCTGTTACTATGAATTTGACTTTTTTTTTTAGATTCTGCATACAAGTGACATCACGTGATATTTGTCTTTCTGTGTCTGGCTTATTTCACCTAGCATAAATTCTTCTAGGTTCACCCATGTTGTCATATATGGCATGATTTTCTCTTTTTTAAGGCTAAATAATATTCCAGTGTGTGTGTGCATAGGTAGGTAGATAGATAGATAGGTAGATAGATAGACAGATAGATAGATAAAAAATGTGATAGGTATAAAATGTAATGTATATCACATTTTCTTTCTTTCTTTTTTTTTCTTGAGGAAAATTTGCCCTCAACTAACATCTGTTCCCAGTCTTCCTCTATTTTGTATGTGGGTCACCACCACAGCATGGCCACTGATAGACAAGGGGTATAGGTCTGTGCCCAGAAACCGAACCTGGGTCACCAAAGTGGAGAGCACTGAACTTAACCAATAGGCCATGGGGGCTGGCCCTATATCACATTTTCTTTATCCATTCTTCTGTTGCCAGACACAAAGGTTGTTTCCATATCTTGGCTACTGTGAATAATGCTGCAGTGAACATGGGAATGCAGATATCTCTTTGAGATCCTGATTTTATTTTCTTTGGCTATATACCAAGAAGGGGGATTGATAGATCATACAGTAGTTCTATTTTTAATTTTGGGGGGAACTTTCATTCAGTTTTCTATAATGGCTTTACCAATTTACATTCCCACTAACAGTGTACAAGGGTTTCCTTTTCTCCAATTCCTCACCAATACTTGTTATCTCTTGTCTTTTTTATAAAAGCCATTCTAACAAGTGTGAGGTGATATTTTCCTTTCTTCTCCTTCTAGGATTCCAATAATGCATAGTTTTTTTTCTTGATGGTATCCTATAACTCACATAGGCTTTCTTCACTCTTTTTAATTTTTTTTTCTTTTTTGCTCCTCTGACTGGATAATTTCAAATGAATGTCTTTAGGTTCACTGATTTTCTCTTCTGCTTAGCCAAGTGTGCTACTAAAAGTTCTCTGTTAAATTCTTCAGTTCAACCACTGTGTTTTTCAGCTCTAGGATTTTTGGGTTTTTGTAATGGTTTCTGTTTCTTTGTCGAACTTCTCATTTTGTTTATGCGTTGTTTTCCTAATATAGTTTAGTTGTCTATCTGTGTTTTCTTGTAATTCACTGAATTTCTTTAAAGGGATTATCCTGAATTCTTTATCAGATAAAGTCCATAGATCTCTATTTCCTTAGGGTCAGTTATTGGATCATATTAGTTTCCTTTGGTGGTGTCATGTTTCCCTGATTCTTGGCGGTCCTCGTAGACTTGTGTGGTATCTGCTCAGCTGAGGAAGCAGTCTGCTCCTCCACCCTTTGTCAGCAGTCGGGTGGGGCAGCTGACTTGCTTTCCTGCTGTGGTGAGCCATAGGAGCTGCCTGTTGAGCCTGGCCAGGCTTGCAGGTTTGGTGGGGCTACAGCCTATGCTCAGCAGTTGGGCAGGGCCAATGGCTTGCTTTCCTGTCTGAGGTGGGCTCTAGAATGGGTTCCATGGCCTAGATGGCCCACCCAGGGACCACACTGGGCAGAACTGCTGACAAAGCTTCCCAACCAGATGGGGCCGCGAACTTGGTTCTGCAGGTGAGCAGATCCACTGGTTGGAATCTCCATTCAGGCATCACTGCCAGCAGGAGTACAGTCTACCAAGATTCACGTATGTGTTGCTCTGAGCTCTGCCCCCTCTCTGTATCTAGCTGATTCCCCCAGAGATACCCATGAGGCAATACCTAAGTGGGCCTCCCAGGAAGTGTCCTGCAGCCTGGGGGAGCTGGATGTCCACCTTGGGTTCTTTGTTTTCCCATTGGAAAAATTGTAGGCCATGGGGGACCCCCTGGCGTTGCACTGTGCTGCCTAGGGGAGGGGCAATGCAATCTAAGTGAAACTGCTCCTCTTACCCTTCTAATGACATTTTTCTCAGTTTTTGTGGTCCAAGAGGATGCTTCAACCTCACACCTAGGTTCTGGGATCTTCACAAAGGTTTGTGGTCTATAGAGAGTTGCTAATTTCTCTTTTTGTAAAGGGGACCTAAGTTTCAAACTAACTATTTGCCATCTTGCTCACATGACTCTTTGGGTCAAGTAGTCTTGGTTGGCAGTCTTCCCCCCCCCCCCCCCCCCCAAAAAGGGACTGAATTTTAATTATTTCCCTTGAAGGAAAATAAAATAACAATGATATTTAAATAGATGTCTCAAACAAGGCATCTTTCTTCAGAAAATATGAAATAACAGAACACCATCTGAAAATGCTTCCCGGCACCCAGCCAGGCAGCATTGTAAACAACCACAATCAGAGTCTCTGCCTCAGACGTTGCAAGGACCAGGAACAGAGAGGACTTGTCAGAACAGGGTATCTAGATCTCATATACTGCTCCTGTCATTCTCTCCACGTGGCTGACAGACACAAGAAATTTGGATCTCACCAATAGGTCAGCTCTCAACAACATGCATTTTATCATAAACATTGCGTGGATCTCATTCTTGACAGCTAACTTTTCTGAACTAGTCTTGATCTAATGTTCAGAGAACTAAACTATTCTTTAAGCTTCACTTCTGCTCTGAGATTCAAGAATCTATTCATGACAATCCTTGATTTTTGCCAATACTACTTTTTATCATCCCTGTGAAAGGATGTCTTGTGGACAGCAATCTGCTATGCCCACGTCTTGAGGTACACACTGACAAATGAAGTTTAGTTCTCTGACTCTGACAGCAAACAGTCTAAAGTGTATTCAAGCTGGTATTAACTTATATTGTAGTCCTTTCTCATAAATACAACATAGAGTTATGGCCAGAGTTCATGCTGGAAAAAACCCAAATTTATTCCCTAAGATTGATTATTTAATTTCCCACAGAAAAAGATAGCTAGAATAAGACCCACAGCAAAATTATTGAGGCTTGAAACTCCTGAGAATCCATATTCTGGGTACTGTGGCTCAAAGCATCCCAAGAAAGAACCTAGATAGGGTAGAGTTGAAGATCTCAGGCTCACACAAACCTGGGTGTGAAGCCAGCTCTGAAGCTTGAATGCACTGCCTCAGGAGTCAGGCTGCCTAGGTAGATCCTGGCTCAGACAGTTACCAGCTCTATGTCCATGGGGAGGTTATTTTAAAGTTTCTATACCTTGGTTCTTCCAAATGTATGGATAAATGAGGATAATGATAGGGTTTTGAAGATTAAATGAGATTGCTCACACAAAGTCATTAGAGAAATGACTGAAACGGTGCAATGCTTATTCTTCCTAAAGCTTGATTGTCTGCTCACAACTTAAAAAAAAATGAAACAGAACAATAGATGTAAGTAGGCAGTTTTTTCCATTCAGCACTTTGAATATATCATCCCACCCTCTTTCCTGGCCTGCAAGGTTTCTGCTGAGAAATCCTCTGACAGCCTTACGGGGGTTCCTTTGTGTGTGATGAACTTCTTTCCTCCTGCTGCTTTCAAGATTCTCTGTCTTTGATTGTTGACAGTTTTATTATAAAGTGTTTCAGGGAAGTCTTTTTTGGGTTCAACCTGATTGGGGAGCTTTGAGCTTCATGTACCTGGATGTCCATCTCTCTCTCCTCAAATTTAGGAAGTTCTCGGTCATTATTTCTTTAAATAAGCTTTCTACCCCTTTCTCTCTCTCTTCTCCTTTTGGCACTCCCATAACGCAAATATTCTCTCATGTGAAGATGTCCTATAAATCCCATAGCCTTTCTTTATTCCTTTTCGTTCTTCTTTTTTTTTCTCTTCTGGTTGGGTAATTTCAGATGGTACGTCTTGGAGTTTGTTGATTCTTTCTTCTGCTTGATCAGTTCTGATCTCTATTACATTTTTTTAGCTCAGTTACTGTATTCTTTAGCTCCACAGTTTCTGTTTGGTTCTTTTTTATGTTTCCTATCTCTTTGTTGGACTTCTCATTTTGTTCTTGTATTGTTTTCCTGACTTGTTAAATCATTTGTGTTCTCTTGTAGTTCTCTGAGCTTCTTTAGAATAACTATTCTGAATTCTTTGTCAGGCAATTTGTGGACCTCCATTTCTTTGGGGTCAATTGCTGGTAGATTACTGTGTTCTTTTTGGTGGTGTCCTGTTTCCCTGATTCTTCATGACCCTTGTAGCCTTGCATAGGTATCTATGCAATTGAAGAAGCAGTCACCCCTGCCAGAGTTTATGGATGGACTTCAGTAAGGAAAGAACTTCACCTGCAAGTGGGGCATGCTGGAGTCTGCTGTGACACCAGATCTAGTGGGGAGATGTGGGGGCATGTGATGGCTCCAGGTCCATGGCAGGGACATGGCATCTTGTCAGCACAGGCAGCTGTGGTCCATGACATCAACAACTTTGTGGTCCTTTGCAGCAAGAGCTGGGAGTAGGGATGAGGGGGGTGACTACAGTGGCTGCAAGGGTTGGTGGAGTCCTCAGCAGCACCTCCAGGTCCAGTGGCAAAGGACATAGGCAGGTAGCCATGGTGGCTGGAGTCAGCAGTGCACACATCCTGGGCTGTGGGGCTGGCTCTAGACACACATGCAGTGGTGAGAGCCGAGGCCTCAATAATGCTTCTGCCTTCTGGTTTGATCAATTTCTCCCCATCTAGACCCCACCAAATTAATCATCACTGCGGGAAGTAATCACATCCCGAGAAGGAGTCCAGCACCAGCCCTGTCTCACAGGAGAGAGTTTATCTGATTGTGCATGTCCGTTATACACCCCCGTGCACATTTGCATAGCTACAGCCCTTTGGAAGAAAACAAGTGTCTTTTTCCACAGTTACTCATTTGTTATCTCCTGGCTACCTGGAAGGGTGTTAACATGGCTCTGCTCCTTATTCATCAAATCCAGAATAATTGTCATCTTTGTCTTCCAAGAAATACTTCATGGCATTAACTCCTGCTGTGCTGAAGGGCCTTCATTTTCAATGTTCACTGTGGAAATAAACTTGCTCTTTTTTCGTTGGCTAGGGTCAGCATACAGAGGTGAGGAAGACAGTGAGGTGGGTGGAGGAGAAGATTTGGTGGGGTTGGAGAAGAGCTGCAGATAGTTCATGACTTACCTTGGCTCTCCCTCCGTCTCATCTTTCAAACTCAAACCATTTTAGGAAATACCTTCCAAAGCTTAAGCGTTTCTGGCAATGTTTACAGCCTGTCCTAGTTCCTTGACATCAGAAGGGCACTCTTCTGAACCACGAAGACAAATTCATAGCAGGAAGCATTTTTAGAAACATAGTCTCCACACCCACCAAAATAAAATGAGAATGCATACTTCTCGGTAGTGATTTTGACAACATAATTTATTACTCAACAGTTGAAGAAAAAGAAACATACGGTGCACAAACACCTTTCAGGTCTATGAAGGTGAATTCAAGAAGTTGTTTGTGAAAAACATCTCACTTCTCTACTTAAATGTCTGCAAAACAGCTGCTCCCACTGCACAATGTGGAATTCTTGGTGGCATTTGGTAGATTGACAACAAAAGCAATTGGGACTGGATGTACTACTGATGTCATAGGAATAATTATACTACCGAACAGTTGCTGGAATCTATTTTTAACATAAATCTCAATAATAGACATATAAAAATGAAAGATTTTGTAAACCTGTTATAGAGAGAAAAAAAGACTCAAGTTTAGAGAACTAAAGTAAGCTAGGAAGGTTCTTACTAAAATTGTTCTCTTGAAGGTCAAGAATGGCCACGCTCCAAATCCCGTGGCCTGTTGTCAGTCCTCATCTTCCTTGACTTCTCTTTGCCTCGCCTCTTTCTTACAATTCTCCTCCCCCTTCTCTTCTAAAATATTGCCCTCTCCTGGTTCTCTTCCTGTTTTTTTCCCTAAGTATCTTCCTGCCCTTCTCTTACCTCCTGCCCTTGAACAAGTTGGGATAAGCGGTTTAGTAAGTGAGTTTGGAGTCAGATACGCTTAGGGTTGAATCCCAATCGATCACTCTTTGGGTAATCTTGGGAAATAATGTCTGTGAATCTCAATGTTCTCATCTATCTAATCAAGATTAAAAGTATAAGTACACTGTAAGCTCCCTTCAGGACTACCACTGTGTACAACTTCAGAAGGCCCCATTTTGCTCTATGTAAATGCTCCCTACCCCCAGAGTTTGTGTAACATAGCAACAACCCTGGCCCCCACACTGGTTTAAGATCTATGAGAGCAGACACTATGTTTTACTCACCAAGTATCTAGAACGCTGCCTGGAGCATCGTAAACATCCAATAAATATGCACTGAACATCAGCTCTGTCATCATCAGTTACTCAGGTTCTTTTTACCTTTTGCTCCAACACCCTGGAGCGTAGCTTCTACACTCAAGGTCCTATCACAGTCTGCTGGGGTGCCAGCCATTGCATCCCTACTCTAGCAGCAGAAAGGAGAAAGGGCAAAAAAGTGTACTTCCCAGCTAATCAATTCTCCTTCACAAGCCTTTCCAGATGCCTCACAAAACCCTTCCATTCAGAACTCTTGGCCTTGAACTTGGATGTGTGAACGCACCTCACTGGCAGGGCTTGGGAAATGTTGTTTTTGGCTCAACATATTGCTGCCTCATATAAAATCAGAGTTCTGTATTAAAAAAGAAAGGGAGAAGGGGCTGGCCCCGTGGCCGAGTGGTTAAGTTCGCACGCTCCGCTGCAGGCAGCCCAGTGTTTCGTTGGTTTGAATCCTGGGCGCGGACATGGCACTGCTCATCAAACCACGCGAGGCAGCGTCCCACATGCCACAACTAGAAGGACCCACAACAAAGAATATACAACTATGTACCGGGGGGCTTTGGGGAGAAAAAGGAAAAAAATAAAATCTTAAAAAAAAAAAAAAAAGAAAGGGAGAAGGTACATTGGGTAGGCAACTAGCAGTCTCTGTCACAAAAGCCCTGGGCAGGGCTGCGAGACTTCCTCCCAGGACTCCCTTCCGTGAGGCCCGGCCCCCAGGCTCTGCTTTCCTGACCTCAGCATTGGGGAGGGCACGTCTCAGTGAAGCAGCTGGTCACATTTTTGCAACAATAAATGTCAAAGAGTTTTTCTTTGTTTGTTTATTTGGCTCTTACAATGACTTTCCTGTGACTTTTGCCAATTTATACTAGTTCTGCTCATGAAACCATACTGAAAAAAATCTATTTTTTTCTTCAGTATGACAATGGATGTTTTATTGAGTGATTGGACAATAGCCCACTTCATTTTTTAAGAAAGCCATTCTGCAACAATGAAATCTTGCTTCCTCCACCTATATCTCTCCAGTTCTTTAAACCTTTCTTCCTAAGATCCTATTGTATTCTTCTTGCTCTTCATCACATTGTCACTGGTCTTTATATAACATGGCTCCCAGAACTGTGCAAAATGTTCCAGATCTGGGCCAGCCAGTGGGGAGCTTGGGGGAACTAACTCTGTCCCTGCTGTTGCCATCCTCTGAGGTTGAATTAGCATCTTCATCAACTGCGTTATCCTTTTGGCTCACATGGAGCTTGGGGCAAGTAAACTGCCTGTGTTTTTCACATAAGCTTCTATTATGACAAGTTCACACATTTTTGTACTTTATAATGTTTTTAACCTGAATAAATCTATATTTGACCATGCCGTATTTTCTCTTTAGTGTCGGGGCCCAACATATCGACTTGGTGAGATCTTTTAGAATTTTGACTCTGCCATCCAGATGTTCCCTCTCTCTATAAATCCCTCTCCTGGCTTCAAATCCCCTGAAGATCTGAGCAGCCTGTCTTCTAAATCTCTATCCAGGTCAAACCGCTTGGCAGAGCATCATTACAGTGGTAGATGGTAAGAAACTTCCTTTCTGGTTAAAACTAATCCATTGTCATATGAAGTAGTTTCTCTAAGTCACATACCAGGGCTTGGGTGAATTTCACAGCACAATATAGATTGGATAAGGCATGGGCTTTGTTAGAAAAAGGGGCAAACTTACAAAATGAATAAGAAAAATGAAGGCATGGGTTTCCCTTCTCCCATTATCCCCATGCGAGGTTGGTGGGCCTGGGGCATTACAGCTGACCTCAATACGTGGCTTTGTGTTCCAAGGGAGGCACCTGGCCCCCAACTGCTTTCCCTTCTTTTAGGACTAGCCTGAGAACCACCTTATTTAGATTTGGGTGCCAGCTGCTCTCAGTAGCTTCCTGGGAAAGCAAGAGGCCAGCACCTGGCGATCCCAGGCCCGCAGGCTGTTGCAGTCCCATCTGCTCAAGGGAGCATGCCACAGGCACATCCCACATACCACTGGAGAAAAGGGTGCCCAGAATCCAAGCTGGCTGGTTGTCCAGACAACCTACAGGGAATTCCAAGGGTCATTTTTGCTCAGTTCTGCCACTTGCATTACCCCCATTAATTAAAGATGCTTTGCATTTTGTCTTTTATTCAGCTACAAATTCACATGAGAATATTGACATCCAACCCAGTTATCCATCTTGTCTATAAAGAAATCAGTGAAAATCTTGGTAAACATACAGCCCTCATCAAAAACTCATGGGTGCGTGTATTACGTATGCACCCATTCAATCTACCGCCTTCCCTGAATATGAGCTCTTTGAACACAGAGACTGTGCACTACTCTGCCATCCTCCGCCCTGGACAGAGTAACAGCTGTCACACTCACTGATTGTACTAGGTTAGGCTCTGCACCAGCGTTAGACACCTTTCTAGGTCTTTCACATCCATTATTTCATCTAATCTTCAGAACTCTTCAAGGGTACCCATGGATAATACCCATTGTACAGTGAAGAAACCAAGGCTCAGAGAAGTTAGGTGTTATGCACATAGTGCACGGGTGGGAAGTAACGGGGCTGGATTTGAGCTGAGGTCTCTGTGCTCCAAGCCCTTCTTCTGCTGTGTTAACTGCCCCATTACAGTGCAGGCTCACAATAAATATCAATGAATAACCAAGTCTATTCATCCTTGCATTTACAGGCAGGATTGTACAATAACAATTCCTGACACATGAAGATCTGTGTCGTTATATTAGTCCTGTCAACATAGTCTTCCCAGAATAAGAGCCAGTTCTAAACTTAGAGCAAAGCTAACCATGCTGGGCTAAATACATCTGTTACCAGTTAATAACGAGCTGGACTCTGAGGCGACAAGCTCCCTTTAAACCCCTCTCTAGGAATCCATTAGCCCCGCCACCCCATCCACGCCTTGAATTACATCTTGGCCTGGGACCATAGCTTTGTCACTTACTCTCCAGTAACAATAGGTCTGCTGATTACTTTCAGGTAATAAAATGTCCAGTCCAGTCTAATATCAAAACTCCCACTCTAATTCAGTTTAAAGTTTCTTTGCTCCTCCCAGCCGCCCAGGACACTTCTGGAGTTGGGCTTCTCGTTTTCTCACTTGCTACCTCATTCATGAGCTGAAGTTTGGGGCCTCTCTGGGGTGGTTAAGGGGGTTGGAGGAGAGAGCAGGGACACAAAGCCCTCTGGGTGTGGCTGAAAACTTTATGGGTTCCTCCCAGGACCCCTTCCCGGGGACCCCAGTCCCTGTTGCAGTTGGTCCTCCACTGACCGTTTACAAGCTTCTCTCCCCGACCCCCAACCCCGGTTCCACTTTCTGCAAAGTATCCTCAGCCCCTTCAGGATGTAGATACCTCACCCTGGCAGAATGTCTTCTTGGGAAAGCTCTTTTCAGGTGACTCACAGCCAGCTCTTCCAACTTCAGAGAGCCTGCGTCAAGCTCTCCAGGTCAGTTTCCTCTAGGTGGTTCCTTTCTCTTTGGCTTAGGGTGAAGGGAGAGCGCTCCTTCCTCAGCCCCCACACACAGGGCAGGGGGTGGGCAAGGCCCAGTGGCAGCTCTCTATTGGCCTCTTGAACCACTCGAGGAAGTCTTGGCCTTTTCTTGTGCACCTGCTGGGTGGCTGTTGGCGAAGGGCCACAGCGTTTCACAGTCGCTGCATTTGTGATGTTGCACCTGTCGTTCTGGGCC
The DNA here is from genome assembly GCF_021613505.1 of Equus quagga. Taxonomy (NCBI): domain Eukaryota; kingdom Metazoa; phylum Chordata; class Mammalia; order Perissodactyla; family Equidae; genus Equus; species Equus quagga. The sequence continues at coordinate 40,863,681 of NC_060278.1, forward strand.
TCTGGTGCTTCTGCTAAAACTTTAAAATCATAGGAGCAGTTGTGTTTAACATCCTCTTACACAAGGATGACACAAAAGAGAACCTAATAAAAATAAGCAACTCGAAGTACAGAAGAGAGGGCTATAATGTAATCACGGGGGGAAAGAAAGGCATTACTAATTATGTCATTTACTGGGCACCTACGTCATGCCAGGCACTACCCTAGGGTCTCTGCACGGGCTCCATCATTTAATCCTCACATCAACCCTGGGAGGTAAGTATTATTGTCCCTGCCTGCACCGTGCCCCCTCCTGCAACTTTACAGATGAGCAAATTGAACTGAATACTTTTCTCAAAAACACAAAGTGACTTGTCTGATTCCAAACCCACACTTTTAACCCCCGTCCCACAGAGGCTTCAAAGAAGCTGGGAGGAGGATGACCACTCTATGAGAACCATCAGGGAGGGAGCTAACCAGCTGCCTCTAAGCCCATAGGGAAAGGTTCAGGTCCACACTGCTTTTGAGAATGTGATTGGAACCCCACTGACTTGTGATGCTAACTCAGGAACAGAGAGCATTGGCATCTCAGGAAACTATTCCATCAAAAGGAAACTCTTCTACCCACCATGCCAAGACCCTACCAGTTACGCCATTAGCCATCCCCAGCTGCCCAACACGGACCCTCCACTCCACCCAAACAATTGGTTTCTTGGCCCAAGAATGTCGAACTCCTTTTCTCAGTTCAGAGCTTTAGTGTGTGTAATTGCTTCCAACCTAAAACATTCATCCACTTCTTCAGAAATCTGTATTTGCCATCTTATTTCAAGACCCAGCTCAGAACTCAAATCATAAATTGGTTTTGCCACATTCATCTTATCCTCAGCATTCATTTACACTTCTCCCATTTTTCCTAAGGACCAAGAATGCAGGGGGGCTGGGGTGGGGGAGACTTAGAGACTTGCAATTGGCTTTTACTACCGCTAGATGGGGCTCTTAGGATGGTAAGATGAAACGCTGACTCAGTTTCCTAAGAGAAACCAGGAAACTGATAAATTAGAGGCTGAAGCTTATAAGCCAGTCAATTAAGGCAGTAAAAATATATATATATATATATTTACATAAAACATTAAAAATATAAAAAATATATATATATTCGGGCAGAACTGAATAAGTGAATAGGTGAAATGCAAGTCTGCAAGAGGCTGGGACTGCCTACACGATCTTGTGTGTAGAATCATAGCGTGTTGGAGGAACCATGTACTCCATCATTTTGCTCATGAAGAAACTGAAACCCAAGAATGTGAAACAATTTATCAATGGGAAAAACTAAAATGTTTGTCATTTTCAAATTGCTTTGTTACATTTCATGATACCTATGATGTATTTATTTATTGACACTATAGGTAACAGTAGACCAGAATATAAGTTTTCTAACTCATTTGAATCTCCCACATGTCTACTAAGTACATAGGAATAACAATATTGCCAGCCATGGCAACCATTTTTGAGCACCTACTACGTGCTAAGGTGCTATCATGGTAGGTGATGCTTTGTATACCTAAACTCACATGTTCCTCAGAAAAGGTCTGTATTATCATCATTCCCATTTTTCCCAAGAGAAAACAGAGGCTTGGAGATGTTAACAACAGGATGGACAACACAGAGCTAGTAAGTGACAGCCAGGGATTCAAGCCCAGATCTGCCTGAGCAAGGTGTGCTGCCACTCACTATGCCCACCGCCTGTCTGTACAGGGCTGGGCATCAGGACCACTCCAGAAAGCCTTCTTAGTGGGGTTCTGCATTCCTAGTGGGATGAGCTGGCGCTCAGTTGTTTTCCAGCCCCTCAGCTGAACCAGGGCAGCCAGCTCTGCTCCTTTGCCCTCGATGCCCTGGGCTGGACCCTTTCCCGCTAAGGCCACAGAGAGCAGCAGGAAGAGCCCTGCTCTGAGGACCTGATCAAGCCTCGTATACTTCGTGGACTCAGGCATTTGCCACAGAATCAGAGTGGGATGGACCGGGCAATTAGCCCTTCCATCAAGTGTTTATTTGGCTTATCCCTGGCTGGAGAGATAAATAATCATGGTCCCTGCCCTCTGAGCTCCCCATCCAGTGAACGAGACAGAAGGACTTGGTGGCTGTGAGCCCAGAGGACTCAGGGGAGGAGCAGGGACTGAGGAGCCAGGGCTGAGGAAATGACCTGACCCTCTGGTCAGAGGCAGCCCCGTGCCCTTACTGCTCTCACCAGCAACTCGCTACAACTTTGCTTTGGTTTCCAGCCTATGGCCAGAGGTCACCTCTGTTTTGTTTTTTGGTTTTTTTTAAATTTAATTGAACACTATTTGGTGGCCTGAGAAGGAATCACAAGTGTCTTGACCTGCTCTTTCTCCAAGACACGCTGGGCAGGTATGCACACCACCAGCAGAGGGCGCTGCGCCCAAGCTGGCATTTGTCAAGAGACTCTGAGTAACGCATCATGAGAAAGTTCTCAAAGCTGGATCCTTGTGATTACGCTGACTATAACACACTGGGCTTTAAGGTTCCTGTCTGCATCTTGCTTTGGGACTTTTAAATTAAGCGTGTTTTACAGACTCAGGCTGACACATTGTTAGGATCCCAGAGTGGGATTAGGGAAACCTGCCTCTCCTTTCATTTGATGTCAGGCCTGTGGGACACCTCAGGTGGCCTGTCTTCTGGGACACAGTCCCCTCACCCTTGGTTAATGGCTGTCACTGACCAGCATGGGTCAGTACTAAGCACTCTGCGGTGTCATCTCTTCCAACCCTCTCAGCTGCCATCTCAGTCATCCCGGAGGAGAGCTGGTCCTCTCAGAGCCACGTGCTCTGATGTGGACATCTCGTGATGACCCCTAGTCCAACCCAGGCTGGATGGGCGGTGCTTAAAGCCTTACTCCTGCGTTCCCTTTGGTCACCAACTTGTCATACAGTCAGGAGGAGAGATGCTACAACTGTCACGGGGGTGGCCAAAAAGTCTGAGCTCTGACAGGAAATCCATATCTACTCAGCTGCTCCCCTCAGCTGACCACTTTGGGTGAGCACATCTTGTCAGGATCACTTGCCATGGTGTGGGGATCCAAGAGCCTCTTTCACAAACATCAGACATCAGACAGCGCCGGAACGGTTTGTTCAGTAGACTTCTCGGCACCCACTCCTCCAGACACTGGGCTGGATGCTGGGGGTGCAGAGACGAAATAGGCCTGGTCCCCAACCCTGGATCTCGATCTGAGGTGGAAGGAGTAACAAATCAATGGACTAAACGTTGATTTGTCTGAAGATTTGTTCACGAGGCTAAAAGCCGCAAACGCTGAGACTGTTTCTGTTTTGCTCCCCACTGAATTTGCTCCCTGCCTGACACGGTGTCCACGCAGATACCGCTCCATGAATATTCCCTGAACAGATGAATATTGAAATAAGGTAAAGAAAGGAGGTAGCACTCACTGCTCCCGGTTTATAACCAAAGACAATTTGTCGTGCTACCTGGAAGGTTCTCTCAGGCATGCAGAGGCAGCATATAAGGACCATTTGTGCAGGCTGACTGTCTGATGGTAGTTAAGGCTCGTGGCTCACTCACCTTCACACCAATGGGATGTCCATTGTTATAGGGGTGTCATCCCCATTATTTTTTCCAGTTCACCTGAGAGCCCCAAATGCAGTACAGACACTCCGTGAGTGAGTCTAAGCTTTCACAATACACTAGACAGTGGCTCCACCCCCTGAACCCCGTCTTGGCTGTGTGTGTGTGGGCAGAATAACGTGGTGACCCCTCTGCAGTCACACATGGACTTGTGAAGGCAATGATTGGGTAAGCTCTGTAGATAAAGGCTTCAAAGGAGACCCCCTCAACCCAGCACTAGATCGCCAGGGTAACGATGATGTCATTCACTTTGGAAAATGACCTTGCCAACAAGGGAAGTCTTGCGGATTGTGATCGACTCACTCACTCCCATTCTTTCTTCTTGAGACCCCATTTGTGAGAGAGTTAAGCAGATTCTGACAAAAGCCCACCTGTGCAAAGGTCTCACCCAAGGTCAAAGTCTCTGGTCGTGATAATTTTTCATAGCTGGCATGACTAAGGAGCACAGTGGCTGTCCCTCTGAAACACTCCTTAGACCTGGAACGGTGAGTGTAAGCCACGTCACCATAAGGTGACATCTGTGTGGGGCCTAAAGGGAGTTCTGCTCTCGTGGAGAATTAATTATTCCATCTAACCAGCAATTGGGCAAGGTTTAGGGGTCTCATATAACACTCAAATAAGATACTGGTTCAAGGAAGAACCAACTCATATTTCAAAATCTTTAGCCACATGGAAGCATGAACGAGCCTGAGTGAACACCTTCTTCAGCTCCTTGGCCACCAGGCCCTCAGCTGTCCACTCCACACAAAGAGGAGGCCCTTTGGCATCATTCCAGGTGAGCATTCAAGGAGAAAACCTGATTCTGATTCCAACGTATGGTGAGACACACTAAGGGACGGTATGCATCGGAAGATACAATCATGGCTCCCATCTTTAAAAAACTTGGTGCCAATGTGGGTGACTACAAAAAAAGTTGTTTTGTAAAAATGTAAGTTGAGTTATCTAAATACTAATAATCAATTCATGGTTAGTTGGCAACTGAATGCTGTAGATGAAAGTCCTAAGACTTCGGAAGATAGAGCCACTATAAATCGGACCACCTGGTGAGGCCTCGCAGATGAGATGGGCTGCAGACAGCCCTGAAGGTGGAACCGAGCAGCATTACTTCTCTTATCCTATGTATTTAGCCACAGAGGCTGATTTTCTCTGGAAGGTCTGGCGCTGCCTGTGTTGTGCCCATGGCCAGTTTCCCGGGATAATAGGCAAGCTCCATCTGACAATTATTTATGTACTGGATTCGTTGGTGCTCCCATCAATTTCAGCAGGGCTGTCTGGAACTGAAGCGTCTCCCAGGACTGAGGCTAATTGACCCTCTACCCTGCCACCTGTCCCCTAGGGGCTCACGCTGGGCTTACCTCTCAGGCCCCTCCTGTGATGTCTCAGCCAGGGATCTCCTGCCAAACAGCACCCTGAGCTATCCCAACCTCTTCTCCATCATCAGTCCTGTACAGCAAGCGTGCGGGCTGACATGGGGCTACAGAGATGATTAAGACATGGCCTTTGTAGACTGAGGGGCACACAGTCTTCACCTAAACTTCAGCTTAGTGTCATGGCTACAATGACAGTGGCAAACAAAGGGAACTAAGGGAGCATGGAGGTGGTTCAGGAAGGCTTCCTGGAAGAGGTGGTGCAGGAAATGAGCATTAAGAAAGTACCCAGGACAAGGGAGAGCACTGATGGGAAGTGCATTACAAGATGAGAGAACATCGTAGACAAAGACAGGGAGGTGAGAAACCGTGTGGCAGTGCAGTGGTACGTGCCTGCTGGCTCCTCTGAATCCTAGACCTTCTGGAATTTCTGGTTGTCAAACCTTTGGTAGCTTGAAATTGGCCATAATGGGAGTATTTATGCCAGAGAAATTGGGAATTGCTGCAAATAAGGGCTTTTTTTGTTTATTGGAAAGCCAGTTTACTAACACAGCATTGGACCATATGTGTGAGGAACCAGAAGCAATTTGTTAATTTTAGAAGTAATGAGACTCTTGGTTAAGAGGCACAGAAGTTTATGCTAAGGAGACTGGGCTGTCTTGTGGACTCCCAGCAGGCTGCAGGACTTTAGGAAAAGATGTGACCCAGAGGCTGAACCCTGTCAAGACCTTCTGGCTCTTAGCTCTGCTTTCTTCTGATATCTCTCTGTCTCTGTCTCTCCCTCCTTTTTCTCTCTCTCCTTCCTACTCTCTCATTCTCCTAGCGGTCTCTCTGTGTCTCCAGATGTCAGGACGTGGCTGATATGGCTGTTAACGTTTAAATACAATAGCTTCAACTCCTGAAAAAGATCTCTCTCCTTCCCTGTTCCACTTGTAAAATGTCCTAGAGATGGATTGTAATTCACTTGCTTTGGCCAGGCGTTCATTTCTGGACCAACCAACTGTAGTAGGGGAGGGGTGATTCAGAGGAGAAACTGAAACTGGTCAAGTGCCCACCCCAGAACCAACCATCTGTGGCCAGAGGTTACATCAACACCACAAATTGCAAGGTCACCATGTAGATGTGTGGATGTAGCAATTCCCAGAAGAAAGGAGGTGGCGGGCAGAAAGCAACAGGTGTCAAGATGGAGAAGGAAAGCAGCAGAAGGCAAGCCTGTAAAATAGGTAGACTTTCGTGTGGCAGGCCTGGGCTTTTCCCGTGGATGACTCAGGGTATGGGGGGGGGGGGACACCTGGGAAAGAGTGTCGTGATCAGATGTCTGTTTTGAAGAGATTGCCATGGCCCCATTGAGAAGGGTGAGTACGGGACAGGTCAGACTTGTGGCAGAGAAAGGAATTAGAAGGTGATTGTTCTCGCCCAGGTGAGAATTCATTTAATTTAATTTATTTCATCATTTTACCTCATGCTTACAATGTTGTATTTTGTTTCCTTTTTTTATTTTTGCAGGCTTCATCATATTACCACTAATCTCTTTCTTGCTTTGTTAATGTTAATGTATAATTACTATACTAGTGGTTATCTTCCTTCACCCAAACGTCATAAACAAACTCATTTATTTCCTCTGATTTATATCAAACAAGATGCAAACTATTTCTGCACAGTAAGCTCTTTTAATCCCCCAATGTTGCCTCCCTTAATAATCTGAGACTTTTAAAAACCTTTACTTCCCAACTTTTTCCCATAGACTTTCAGAACACTCTCCTCCAAAGGTTTATTATAGCAGACAAGTATGCCTTATTTTACCTCATTTTAAATGAGTTGAAGTAGACAAGATTGGAAAATCAGGAGAGAGTCAGGGGAACAGCCATGAGGGCCTGGAACCCAAAGACAAGCAGGGAGGAAAGAAGAGATAACGCTTGAGGGAACAGGAGGCCCCAGGACAGAGCAGAACGAGACGGGAAACAAGAGGACAAGGAAGGAAGGACCGAAATTGCATTGTAATTACTTTTGCTGGTTAGCCTCTAGCTCTCTGTTGGGCTTGTTTGTACCAAGACTGACCCAACCGGCTCCCAGATGTATCTAGGTTATAATTTCCTAAGTCTCTTTGTGAACGTTATTATTAAAAAATCCATCCAGTGAAGTTTTTGGATTTTTCATTGAAATAGGGATACAGAAAAGGACAGCTAAGTGAACAGCTCGATGAAGTTTCACATACTGAACAGACTATACCTGTGTGCCCAGTGCCCAAATCCAGAAATAAAATATTATGTGCATGCAGGGAGTCCCCCGTGCTCCCTTTTGGTCACTGCTAAGGATAAGCACAACCCTGCTTCTAACAGGATAGGTTGGGTTTTGCCTGCTTTTGTAGTCTATGTCTATAAATAGACTCATATGGTATATTCTCTTTTGGGTCCAGCTTCTTTGGTTCCACATTGGGTGTGTGCTATTGATCCAAATTGTAGCAGGAAGTTGTAGGTCATCCATTCTCATGGATATGTAGAATTCCATTGGGTGAATATGCTATAATTGATCTATTCTTCTGTTGATGAGCATTTGGGTAGAGGCCAGGTTGGGGTTACTAAGAATAGTAGTGCTATGACCCATCCATTGGCTATTAATATGAAAACTAGTCGTAAATTCTTTAATCCTGAATTATTAATTTATTTGTCATCAAGTGGTAGATCAAAGGTTTTAACCAGGACTGAATTTAGCCCGTCTAATCTTGGTCACAGAGAACTGTGAAGGACTATGCAGCATGAGACAAAGAGAGAGAGAGAAAACAATATAATAAAACAATAAAATTTTGCCTCTGGACAAACAGAACTCAGTAGCAAGGCAAGACCCCCAATCTATGGAGCGCCTTAATCTCCCTGGGATGCTCTGCTCCATAAGCAAGTCCTTCTCTTTTACACCCAGCTTCGCACAATAATAATAAAACAATGTGATGTTTCATTTAATCCATCATTAACATGCCGTGGTCACACTTCCCTCAGCGTCTGCCTATATTACCGTTTTTGTTGGACAACAAATCCAAAATTTAATTATTCGGTTTGCTGAAAGAGATACTGTTGTGTTTTAAATGCTTCCCCCCACCCTCTTTTTTAAAATATATCTCCATATGCATTTGCCTTTAAGATTGGAATTGAGCCTCTTCATTATGCAGGAAACAAAATAAAAATGATCTCTAAATAAGGCAAGGCACAGTGGGCCCTCAGAGTGCGTCAGAAACACACGCACACAGAATTTTCCACTGTAAGAATTTTCTACCTTATTAGAGTTGACATTTAGCCCCACATCTGAATTGTAGAAAATGACTCTTCTATAATAAACTGCCAGAGCACTGATGACCTTGCCATCTGCATGAGTTCTTTTAACTTTTGTGTTTAATGAAAGATGTGGTAACCAACGCTGCATTCCCATCTGATGGCTTTACCCAATAGCCCTATTTCTTGTTTCCTCCTTGAAATGAAAGAAGAGAGAGGTGGGGAATGGAGTTGGGGGAGCCCGGATGGGAGCAGGCCTCACCTCGGTCATTGACTGAATCATGACGGCAGCATATAGATTTCACAGGTGCACTTAGGAAGCAGGTGGAAGTGTTTGTAACGAGCAGTCAATGCTGCCAGCCCGGCAATTGACTCTCTATAAATACTGTGGTTAGGATGAGAGTTTGGGAGGAAAGTCCTGCCCACAAGCCTAAACAATTTTTCTACATCACTGATCACTTCTTCATTTGGAAAGGAAAATGTTTGATTTGAAAAGCTGTGCATTTTAAAGTGGCTTTCAGCCTAGGAAAGAGCCCAAAGACCCGGGTGCCAGTGCTGTCTCTGCCACGGATTAGCTGCTTGACCCTGGACAAGTCACAGTCCCTCTGGGCCACTGTTTCTTCACTGGTGAGTCTCTAGAGAAGATCATCAATGTGGAAGTGTTGTCTGCACAATGCTCAAGCCTGCTCCCCAATGAGATGGGCTCGTGACAAGATACTTCTCCAGGGAAAATGAATCTTACAGCAATAATGTACCAGTTAACAATATAAATATTTGTACTCTGTCCTGTTAATTTTTCTACTCTGCCTGTGGATTCTGGGCCATGTGGAAGGTCCACAGCACATGTCGGTGAGCCATCTTGCCACTATAAGCAGTGCTGGGTTTGTCTTCACTATGGCCAGGGTTTATTGCTCTATAAACTGAGGGTGTGAGTATGGGTGCGTGGGCTGGGAGTGGGGTACAGGAGGAGGAAGCAGGGACCCTGGGCTTCCAAATTATCAATAAACATTTGTTTATGGTAAAGATAAATTAGAAGAGAGAGAAAAAAAAAAAAAACCCTGAAATTAATCTCGTTTCTCACAGAAGGCTGTTGACCCTCTGGGACACACTTTCCTTGCAGTCTCAGGAGGGAAGGCCTCTGCGATGGGGTCTGAGGACTCTAGGCAGGCCTCCAAGCTCTAAAAGATCCTGCAATCACTAAGTACCAAAGTCCCACCCTCAAACCCTTTTGGTCAAATGGAACCCAGACGGGATGAATACTTTAAACATTTAGATGTGACAGGTACATAGGTATCAAATCATTTTTCCAGCATCATGGATGACCTTGGATAGCATCATGGGCCTGAGGGTTGGAAGGGGAGTGTGGTAAATGGAGAAAACAGAAAAGGTGTCAGCTTTGCAGCCAGCCAGCCCAGCACTGGGTTCTAGGGGTAAAAGACACGGACTCTGTCCTCAAGGGAGTTAATCTAGTGATGACCGAAAACACAAGCAGACAATAAGGCAAGATAGAAAATGCAAAGATATGGAAACCCATAAATCCCAAGTCTAATATTCTCATTTCATAGGAAAAAAAACTCAGGCCCAGAGGGAGAGTTAGTGAATTATCCAAGGCCACCCAGCTGTTGTCAGAGTCACACCAAGACTCCAGGCCTCCCACTTCAGAGACAATTGCTCCTTTCACCAACTCCCTTCCCCTCCCTCCTTGCTTCTTCCCTCTCTCCAGAAGGGCTGCTGCTTATGTAGCACTTTGAATGTACCAAGACTGTGCTAAGTTTTTACATGGATATTCTGCTTCTAATCCAAATAAATTTCATGGGTAACATATTGTTACTTGTAATTTTATAAAGGAGTAAATTGAGTATGGAAGAATTCAAATCCACTCCTTCTTCCATGGTTATAGGACTGTGGCCAGGTATGGAAAGCTAGACTACATTTCCCAGCATCCCTTGCAGCTAGGCATGGCCCAATGACTAAGTCTTCTCCTTCGGAATAGAGGTAATGATTGCCACTTCCTGTGCAGGGCTTTAAGAGGGTGAGGGTGCTTCCTTGACTCTCTGTTTCCTCTTCCACTGGCCAGAAGCAGATGATGTGGAAGCCCTTGGAGAGAGTAGAGTCCCAAGAAAGAAGGAACCAGTTCCCTGAGTCACTATGTGGAAGAGAGCCTCCAGCCCACCTGAACACTTGCACAGGACTGTTACCTGAGCAAAAAACACATTTCTATAGTGTTTCAACCATTATATAGTTGGGTCTATTTGTACAGCAGTCAGCCATCCAAATAATCACAATGAGATGTAACCCAGAATGGTTAGGTAACATACACAAGACCACAGAGCAATGCAGTGGTCTGGGTGTGATTTTTACTAAGATTTGTAAGTCTGAAGTCTAAACTCTAAACCATTGGTCTCCAAAGTGGAACACAAGATAATCCAGTATTCAAGAGGACAGCACTTAAATATGAGAAATTCTATTAATATTTTTATTTTGTGTATATTTTAAAATGTACATCCTATATCAGTACAGTTGTATAAGAATATAATTTATAAATAAAAATATACACATATATTGGTGCTTTGTGTTTGGAAGTCTTTACGGATGGGGTGAACGATCTAAAGGAGCCTGAGTGGTCCTGATGGTGAAGTGGAGGTAGGCACTCAGTGATGGTTTTGCCCCTGCAGTTTGCTGCCCATTGTATTCAGATTTCAAATCACGGGGACCTTTATAGATGGCACTTGGTTTTCACTGATGACTAATTAATCTTTACCTTCAAGCCTTCCTCTTTTACCACTTAGGTGGAGAACAGAAAAACACTTCTTCTACTTTTCCTCCCTGGAATCTCTTGGCGATGCTCTTTTCAGGATCTGTGGCTGGGCTTCTTTACAAATGGATATTTGTCACCAGGTACTTCCACCCTCCCTGACAATGTGAGCCTTGCCGTCCTGCATTCACTTCTGTTCACACATGTGCTTCTACGTAAGAGGCTCCACCTGCAGTAGGAAAGCTGACTTTCCTGCCAGACTGCAGGTTCCTTGCGGCCTGGACTGCTACAAATCCTCTGTGACTCTTCTGAATTTCTTACACGCTGCCCGGCCTCTTCACAGTCAAGAATTTCAGCCCAACACCCTGCACTTACTGGCATCCTGTTAGCATGCTCTTCACTCCTCGGCTTTAGGGGACTTTTCCAGTTATTTTCGCTGCCTAACAATTTACCCCAAAATTCTTAAAATAGTATTTGCTTTGCTCATGAATCTGCAATTTGGGCAGGGGTGGGTGTGGCTAGCTTGCCTCTGCTCCACTTGGCTTCAGCTGGGATGGTTGGAGGCTGGGAACTGGAACCACCTGAAGATTAAATTACTCCAGTGTTTGGTGGTCAACACTGACTGTCAGCTTGTCTAATGCTGTTTGCTAGAACAACCACACATGACCTCTCCATGTGGCTTGGGCTTCCTCACAACATGGTGGCTGGGTCCCAAAGCTGAGTGTCTTGGGAGACAGAGTGAGCCAGATGGAAATCATGTCACTTTTCATGACCCAGCCTTAGAAGTGTCACTTCCACCACATTCTATTAATTGATGCAGTTGCGAAGTCCCTCTTGCCCCAGATTCAAGAGAAAGGAAAATCAACCATCTCTTGGTGGGAAAGTGGCAGTGTGCTGGGATCACATATGGAAGCAGAAATATTGCTGTGCCATTTTGGGAAAATACTTTCAGCCACAGGAATCCTTGTGACGGTGATGTTGAGGGTGCTCCTGGTCAGGAGATTTTCTTTCTCCTCATTTCTAATTATCATAGGAATACTTAGCACTACCTCAAATTGCAAACTTCAGATTTCTTGCTCCTTGACTCAAATGTTTAAAATTAAAACAAAAATTTTCAATAAGTTTATGGAGAAAACAGAGTGCACATTCATAGGCTTTCATAAAAAATATTGTTTCTCGGGAATAAAATCAGATTCTTATTGTTTATGCCAGCACAGAGCGTGATCTTACATGGATACTTACTCTGACACTGGTAGGAGACCTGATTTTTCAAGAGCTTTCAAAATAAATTCTTCTCTTGCCGTCTGCACGCACATTTCCATCTGTTCATAGCTGACATGGGAGGCGGTCCAACTTCCTTCAAGGTCATTTGCCGCAAACTTTTGTGCATCGCAGTAAACATTCACTTGTTAAAATTACCGATAGAATTATTAGATGAATGCACTTTGGTGCCCTTCAACCAAAGCTCTCTTGGATCCATTTGAAGCTTCCACTGAGAATGAGGCAGCGTTTCAGCACAGTCCATGGCCATGTTTGTGAAAACTAAAGCTTCTGGAAGCAAGGAAACCTAAACTAATTAACCCATGAGACACGTTCAAGATTGACCAGCCTCACTCAATTTGCCTCGAAACTAAAGCCAAAACTTTGCTCTGTGCCTCAAAAGTACACGATGAAATTAGGAGTGGGCTGTTTGCCTCCTGTGGACTTCTCTGGCTTGCTCACTCATTTTATTGAACACTCTTCCTCATTAATCTTCCTGAAATAGGTTCTGTTCCCAATTTCTACGGTCTCCATCCTGGTAGAAGCCTCATTATCTCATGCCTCACGTAGTCACCTGACTGGCATCTCTCCCCTCTAACCCATCCTCTGATGGTCCCCAGTTCAAAAGCCTTCAGTAGCTATGAATTAAAATTTATATTTCTTCATGCAGCGTGAAAGGGCCTTCATATCTGGCCCCAGACTGTGTTCCAATTTCATCTCCTCCAAAATGTGTATTCTCCTCCAAGATGAGCCACTGGGATCTCCCCAAAAAGAACCCCCACTTTTTTTGTCTTACACCTCTGCTCTGGCTTTCCCTCAGCTGGCAGCGTTCCTCTTTGGACCTGTTCAAATCCTACCTACTTTTTGGGATCTAAGATGCTGCTGTGCAGCCTCCCTGAGCCCTGCAGCCGGAAGGGATTTCTCCCTCCTCTGAACTCCAGAGCATATTACGATCCGCATCTCTCTCGTTACTCACACTTACTTTCTCTACCTTGTGTTATACCTATTTAAGAATATGTCTTAATTTTCTTATTAGCCCGGAGCTTCTTGGGGACAGAGTATAAACGTATGATTCCTCTTTGAAGTTGCCAAAGCATCTGGCCCAGCATTTGACACGAGGGACTCAAACGACGTTCATCACTCCAGACTCATCCTCTTCCCTCCACATCTGTCCCTTCTCCTGACTTCTCTGTTCTGTTAATGATGGCATCATTTTCCATACTCCCCCACCAAACCACCGCCTTTCCTGTTGATTTGTCTTTTGCCATCCTGTGTCTTCTCACTGCCTTTCCACTTCATTGCAACCTCCCTACTCCACTTTCTTGTGATCGGAGCTCTTGTAACAGCCTCCTAAGGCATTCTAACCTTCAGCATCTCTATCCCCAAATTCATCTGGTAAAGAAGCACCAGCTTAGTATTCCAACAGTACTGCTCGATGCAAGTACCCTGATAGGACGATTCCTGATTGCCCCCCACACAAGTCTGAATGCCTCCCTCTGGCATTTGAGAGGCTGCCGTAATTCCACCCTGACTTTTCTTTCAAGCTTTGCCTCCGAGTTTTCCAACATCGGATCCTTTTCTCTAAACTGAAGGCTCGGTGGTTGGCCTCGCTTCCAGCACGTGCGCTTGCAGCCTGAATTCCAGCCCTGCCTCTTAGAATCCTCATCATCCTTAATCCTGGGCAAACTTCCGTGTCCTTCAGGAGACCGCCTCAGCCCTCCAGCCGGAAGTTCTCTCCGGGTATACCCATTTGCCAAGTTCCGGATATTCTGACCACACTCTGACTCTCAAGGCTCACCTTCTCCTTCGTTCAGGCCATGTTGTCATCAGAGAAGTTTTCACAGAGACAACCCTGCCAGCCAGCCGTTTACACATTTTTATCACCATCTGTGACTGACAGGTTAAACCTTTGCAACTACGATGATTAAAATATGTCATTTTAATATGCCATTTCTAAATATATATTGGACCCTTGTTCATAAGTCTTAGTCATTCAACATAGTGCATTTTCTCCATTAGCCACCTTGTGTTTAGCAGATGCTGCTGCTGCCCCACCCATTTCTTCGAGGCTCTAACGCTTGGGGGGACTCCTACCAGCTTCCAAGGGCAAGTCTCTGCATCTCTTTCCCTGAGGGTTTTCTCTGTAGCCTGAGGGGACCCGGGCAGGAGTGAGGAATTGATATCCCCCTGGAGTAGCCCACAACCGATGACTGACAGGAGTTGGTGTATAAGTATCCCAGATCCCTCAGTCCTCAGGTGGGCCAAATCTAAGGAGTATGTTTGACATTATTATCCAGAGTTCCCCTCGAGATTAAGCTCCAGACACTCACAGAGGTAGCAGGCTCGATAACACACCCTCCTGTGTCTCATCACTCCCCCTTCCCTCCTGGGGCCTCCTGCTCCTCTCAAATAAGCCACCTGCCTTAAAGTCCTTATCTCCGTGTCTGCTTCTGAGGGAACCCAAACTAGGACACCCTGTGATAGAGCTAACACCTACCCCAGGAGAAAGCTATTCACCATCAGAGTTTCAGTTTAACATAAAGACGTTTTTCTCTCCCTCCTCCACTCCACAGACAACTGGAGGGAGTTTTCACTTCAGACTGAGTGGTTTCCATTCCCTGACCTCCTCCAGCCCTGTGATCTATAGCATGCACGTAGGTGTGTAACCCAGGCCAACAGGATTCATCAGGCCCACTTCTTAGATCTATATTCCGTTCTGCTGACTTCAATTGATCTTTGCAAAATTTCCTGCTTCTGATCTCTCACCTGCAGGGTACAGGCCAAGCTCCTTGGCACGGCATTCAAGGCCCCTTCATATCCACCCCCTCATGCCTGCCTTTCTGGCCTCACCCTTGTCACCCTCTCACACACCCCTTGGCCTTGCTTGTGGCTAGCCGGGTGGGGAACACGATGCTTCCCCTCCCCTCTGCCCCTTTCTGCTGGTCTCTCCTCCTGCCCTTATCCCCCTGCAAACATCTGCTCTGCGGCTGGTGAGTTGTTGACGAGCTGAGCTGTCATCTGCTCCTGAAAGTTTTACTAGTTTGTCTAGGGTGGGGCCAGGACTTCCTCCTCTGTAGTGTAATTCTGTCACAGCACTGCTGTAACTATTGTGTTTCATTTCTCGTCTGCTATGCCACAGATCTTCGGAGTTTTCAATCACGGAACAACCATTTTCTCCTAGAGGAAGTATAATGAGATCCTGCGTGGCTTCTGGAGCCAGATTCGTTGCATTCAAATCCCAGCTCCAACACTTAGCAACTGTGTGACCTTGGACACGAGTCATTTAAGCTCTCTGTGCCCATTTCCTCTTCTGAAAGATTTGGCTAATAACAGCACCTAACCCAAAGGGCTGTTGTGAAGATCAAACGGGTGGAAAATGCAACACAATTGAATAATATCTGGCACACAGAAAACACTTAATAAACATTAACTACTATTAGAAATGTTATTAGAAATAGCATATTATTAGTATTAATGTTAGTTTTACTTATTTTTATATGCCAGAGCAGAGATTCCCTACACGGGGACGGCATTTGTAAAGCTTTTGAAAAAGAGATGTTCCTGGGACCCACTCCAAACCTACTAAATAAAAATTTCTTGGGCCAGCCGGGTGGTGTAATTGTTATGTTTGTGCACTCCACTTCAGTGACCTGGGGTTTGCGGGTTCGGATCCTGGGCATGGACCTACGTACCACTCATCAAACCGTGCTGTGGTGGTGTCCCACATACAAATTAGAGAAAGACTGGCACAGATATTAGCTCAGCAAGAATCTTCCTCAAACAAAAAAAGAGGAAGATTGGCAAGAGATGTTAGCTCAGGGCCAATCTTCCTCACTAAAAAACAAAACTTCTTGAGATGCAGTTTGGAGGAAACTAAGGAGACAGAAGAATTAACTGTAGTTAGTTCTGATCCAATGTAGGATCTTGGATCAGAAAAAGGACATTCATGGGCCAATTTGCAAAATTTAGGTAAGATCTGTAGATGGATTAATAGTATTGTGTCAGTGTGAATTTCGTGGTCTAAAATTAATTCAAAACAAAAAGATTTTAAAATTTTCCTGGGATAAAACATGTATTATCCAAAGGCTGCATTGGTGGGTGATTCTGATATGCACCCTTGCTTATTGAGGGCCTAGAGCACAACGTGGTGCCTGCTCCAATGGGTGAATTGACTGATGCATTCCACGCACCTGGGATGACCATTCAATGTTTCGCGGTTGCTTGGCAATCTCCTCAATAAATCTATCCGCTCCCAATAGACAGGGCCAATTTAATTCTTTCATTGCTCCCACGGGACCTCACCATAGCTCACTGGAAATTCAATAATAATAATAGCATTTGTTTAATTGAATTTAATCAGCACTCCTTTTACGCATTGCCAAGAGAGTTTTTAGTATATTTCCTGAGAATACTGACCTATTTCCCAAGATACAATGAGTTTATTTGAAGTCCATACTGTACCTCAGAATACCGGTGAACACTTTCGGACTCATATCTCTTTCTAAACTTACATGTCGTACCTGGGGAGAGTTCTAGAAGAAAACTGAAAAGTAGAATGTTCAATTTAGCAGTTTCTTGTAAGTGCTGTAAATCATCATAACCTCAATGAAAAGAGAAAATATCACTCTAGAGAAACTCCTACTTAATGTTGTAGGAGGCAAGAAAGTCCTGCGATGAATGCCACCAATCCGTCAGAGAGGCGAGTGCAAAGCCTTGGGTGAGAATGCGGGATGAAGGTAATCGGGCAAAGCATCCCTGAGAAGGTGTGTCCCCTAACGGACAGCCCTGCAGCGCCAAAGGAAAAATAAAGATTTCACCAACGTTGTTCAGACTGTGTAAGATGGGAAGTAATGATACTTCCCATCCAAAAAATGCAGTAATGGCCTAACAGTATTATTTGGTTAGCAACTGTGGATGAGTCAAAACCAGAGGAGGCCATGCACCTCCCTTGCCATGTTCCGCCACACACCTGGCTCGCCTGTATCAGAGGAGCGCTCTCCGTGGGTCAAACAGGACACCTTTCACGGGCCTTTTCTGCTGACCAATATTTTATCCTCTTTACAGATTTCCAGCTGATGCTCTGCTCCTAGGCACTCTCAGGACTGGAGACAGTGTCTAACTTTGATCATACGTGTCCCAGAATCCTCCTCATGTGGCCAAGGATTCACGTGGGATGGACCAGGGTCTATGGCTTCTGGCAAGAAGGAAGAGACAGGAGAACTCCTTGTCCAGATTTTTTAAAATCAGGATTCCTAGAAGGAAAGTAACCTGCCTCCATTTGCATACTCTTTGAACATTACTGACTCTCTCCCCTTTTTTCAGTTATTTTACTGAGGTCGTGATGGTTTATATTATTGTGTAATTTCAGGTGTACATTATTATTTATCAGTTTCTGTATGGACTGCATCGTGCTCACCACCAATGGTCTAATTTTTATCTGTCACCAAACACATATGCCCCTTTACTCTTTTGCCCGCCCCCTACCCCCTTCCCTGCTGATAACCACTAATCTGTTCTCTTTATCCATGTGTTTATCTTCCACATATGAGTGAAATCATGCTACGTTTGTCTTTCTCTGTCAGGCTTATTTCATTTGACATAATACCCTCAAGCTCCATCCATGTTGTTGCAAATGGGACCATTTTGTCTTTCTTTATAGCTGAGTAGTATTCCATTGTATATATATGCCATATCTTCTTCATCCATTCTTCAGTTGAAGAGCACTTGGGCTGCTTCCACATCTTGGCTATTGTGAATAAAGCTGCAATGAACATAGGGGTGCATAAATCTCTTTGAATTGTTGATTTCCAGTTCTTTGAATAAATACTCAGTAGTGGGATAGCTGGATTGTATGGTATTTTTTAATTTTTTGAGAAATCTCCGTACTGTTTTCCATAGCGGCTGCACCAGTTTGCATTCCCACCAGCAGTGTAAGAGGGTTCCCTTTTCTCCACATCCTCTCCAACATTTGTTATTTTTTTTTTTTTGTCTTGGTGAATATAGCCATTCTGACTGGTGTAAGGTGATATCTCATTGTAGTTTTGATTTGCATTTCCCTAATAATTAGTGACGTTGAACATCCCTATGTGCCTGTTGACCATCTATATATCTTCTTTGGAAAAATGTCTGTTTATATCCTCTGCCCGTTTCTTCAGTGGGTTTTTGTTGTTGAGTTGTGTGAGTTCTTTATATATTTTGGAGATTAACCCCTTGTTGGATATAAGATTTGCAAATATTTTCTCCCAGTTGTTGGGTTGTCTTTTCATTCTGTTCAGAGTTTCCTTTGCCTTACAGAAGCTTTTTAGTCTGACGTATCCCATTTGTTAACTTTTTCTTTTATTTCCCTTGCCACAGTAGACATGGTATTCGAAAAGATGCTGCTAAGACCACTGTCAAAGAGTGTACTGCCTATATTTTCTTCTAGGAGTTTTATGGTTTCAAGTCTTTAATCCACTTTGAGTTAATTTTTGTGTATAGTGTAAGATAATGGTCTGCTTTCATTCTTTTGCATGTGGCTGTCCAGTTTTCCAAGCACCATTGGTTGAAGAGACTTTCCTTTCTCCATTGTATGTTCTTGGCTCCTTTGTCAAAGATTAACTGTCCATAGATGTGTGGTTTTATTTCTTGGCTTTCAATTCTGTTCCAACAATGCGTCTGTTTTTGTGCCAGTACCGTGCTATTTTGATTACTCTAGATTTGTAGAATATTTTGAAGTCAAGGATTGTGATGCCTCCAGCTTTGTTCTTTTTTCACAGAGTCTCTTCTTGTATAGAACCTCAGAGTTAGACTCTGAGAAGCCAGATAAGTAACATAATTCTAAAGCAGGCTAAGCCAAATTCCAGGAAGTCAGGCCACTAGAGACAATTAGCAGCAGACCACCACTTCTGATTTCACACTTGAAGCTGGCGAGCAACCCCACAACCCAGCAGGCATTCACCCTGCTCTATAAGTTCACAAGTCACTGCTGCAGCATCCCTGATAAAGGATGCCCAGTCCCAGCTTTGACACTCGCAGCACCGGGAGCTCCTTATCTCCCAATGTAGCCACTCTTTTCCTGGACAGTTTAATTATGGCATAGTTTCTATGTGGCATCAATATCAACTTCTTACTACCACATGGTTCTGTCCTCTTAAATTAAACAGAATTTTAAATATTTATTGGACACTTACTATGTTTTAAGATCTTGATGTGAATTGGATGTGTAAAGACATGTGGCACAGGTCTGAGATCTCCAAATACTACCATCATAGTCTGTCCAAACTATACATAAGAGATCAATGTGCCCCAAAGCTCCTCTCTGAAAATGGGTATTCGGTCTTACCCTTGGCCTTCTCTTCTCCAAGCTAAACACACCCATGAATCTGACAGGTCTGACTTTTCAATACCTTCCCATTCCTCTTAGAATAAAATCTAGACTCCTTACAAAGCCCAGCTGGATCTCTGAGTCTCCAGCTTCACCTCCAGCCTCACCTCCAACCTCTCCTCTTGCACAACATGCTCCACAGGCCTCCTTGCAGGTCCTCTTTCCCATCTCGGGGCCTCTGTGTTTGCTGTTCCCTCTGGCCAGAAGGTCCTTCCCGCCCTGGTCTTCACAGGCCAGCCTCCTGCTAATTCTTCAAGTCTCCACTCAGAAGACTCCACCTCCAAGAGGCCTTCCTGGAAATACTTCCCTGCACCTTGCACTCCCTCCGTTACTCTCACAACAGCATAACTTATCACTGTTTGAAATTATCTTGTTTATTGATAGATTTAGTTGTTTAGGATCTGTCTCCCCCAACTTCAGCGAAAGTTCCATGAGGGCAGGGTCATGCCTGTGTCGTTCCCACTGCATCCCCCTGCTCACTTGGAAGGTGCTCAATAGTATTTTTAATGACCCAGATGCCCTTGATCCAGATCATTCCCTCAGGGCTATCTCAATGAGTAAAGACTCTACTCGCAACATCCAGCACACCGGCTAAGACTGCGTGTGACAGAGGGGAGTGGAATGGTCTCCAACATAAGGGGCACACCAAAGGCTTCACCATGTCCTCCAGTTAGACTGCAGCCTCCTGAGACATTTCAATGTGCCACACACACCCAGAGAAGCTCCCAGTTTTACTGTATTTGTTGCCTAATCTCAGAGAAAAAAGTGCTGCTGTCTCCTGGCAGTGCCTTCTTCATGTTCCCCACCGCCTGCCAGCTTTCTGCTTCAGCACACCAGTAATGGTACCTCCATCCTCAGTTCTCTTCACACCGTTATAACCATACCCCTTACCCATGTTTCAAAGCTCTCTCCAGCCTTGTGTTTCCCAGTGTACTTATTTGTGCAGTAGTTATGAATGCTTAGGGGGTACTCCTCCATTAAGGCAAAAAGCAACAAAAAAAAAACACTCCATTTTATGTGCTGCAGCAGCCTCTCCCAGACGTGCAAGGTACTAAAAGGGAAGTTGTATTTCTTCCTTATGTCTCAGGAAATGGTTCCACTAAGGTCCAAGTCTTGACAGCGGGAGGCACTGCTATTCATTTTGAGTCAAATGAAGACTCTGAAACTGACTGGTAAGATTCATTCTCATGGCTAATGTATAAGGTTGTCAAAACTGTAAATTCACATTTTGGTGTTTAACCCAGAAACATAATTGGAATGCCAAAAACCCGTGAGTCCCATTATCAGGCTGTTATGTGTCCTGACACAAACGTAGTGGTTCTAAAACACGCCTGCAAGTTCTTCAACACTCCTGCCATCGAGAGGTGGGGTCTAGGGCCCATTCCCATGAATCTGGGTGGAACTTTGTGACTGCATGGACAAACAGAATGTGGCAGAGTGACGCTGACACTAGTTCAGAAAAGGCCCTGCAGATTCTGCTGATCTTTCTTGGGAACCTTCAGTGCAATGGACATGTAAGAAGGTTGTTACCCTGAGGCCAACATGTGGGGAGACCACAGTGAGAGATCAGGGAGAGAGAATGAGAGAGGATTCCTGAGGCGCACCTGCTGTTCCAGCCCCTAGCTGACGGAGTTCCCAGCCCAAGCACCAGACACCTGGACAAAGATCCCTCTGTCTGACTGCAACCACATGAGAAACCCCCAAGCAAAACCTACAGAGCTGAGCCCAAAACCTACAGAGCCGTGCCCAGCCATATCCTAGATGTGTGAGCGAAATAAATGATGATTATTAACTGAAGCCATTGGTTAGTGGTAGTTTGTTGAGTAGATAACCAGAACACCAACTGTCTCTAAACGTGTTTGGTTGACGTAAAATACTGCAAGGGCTGTGTCCTAATGCCTCCCCAATACCACGACAGCTTCCACCTTGCTAATAATTAGCATAATAATGTCTGCCATTTGTTGCCCTCTTTCTGTGGAGACAGAGCCTGGTCTAAGCACTCTCTATACATTATTTACTTGAATCCTTGCAACACTTCTATGTGGTAGATAATGAAACCAGGGGCCAACTTTCTTTAACCACACTCAGTTAGTTGTCTGTTTGCAAAAGTAGTTGGATTACGCGTTACTAAAACCCACCCTATAGATAATATCTCTGATGCTTGGGTCACCATGGTAACAGGTGCTTGAGTTTTCAGGAACTGCGAGTCAACTCTTTGTGCAGTTCAGGCTGATTAAGATCACTGACTTGTCAACTGGGCCTGCATGGATGATGGACAGGTGACCCTTTGACGTCAAAGAGCCGAAAACTCCATCCTCAGATCATGATAATGCTGTGATTTTGTGAACGTGCATCCTGTGAAGAGCTATGAAGTTTGATATACTTGCATAGATCATCAAAATAGCTCACTTCTCCTTACCTTCAATCATCCATCCCCACCCTTCAGACCACCTTGCCCACTACCCCATGAATCCCTAGTCCTCATTTTTAGGAAGGCGGATTTGAGATTTGTTCTCCTGTCTCCTCACTTGGCTGCCTTGTGAATAAACCGTTTCTCTGAAGCAACTTGTCATCTCGGTGATAGGCATAATCATGCGTCAGGCAAAACAAACCTGGTTCGGTAACAATAATATTATTACCCCCATCTTACAAGCAAGATAACTGATATTTTAAGACATTAAATAACTTCTCCAGTGTTGTCCATTTAGCAGACGCTTATTGAAGGCCTCCATGCTGTGTATCAGAACCTGAGGAAAATGAGACCAGGCAGATATGTCCTCACCTCATGGAACTTACTGGATGGTGGGCAGACAGACATTAATTCAGTTTTACACTAATTAATGCTGTGATAAGAACAAGGAGAAGTACATGATACTGTAAGAGCATATAACAGAGAGATGGTCTGGGGAATCAAGAAACTCTTCCCCAGGAAGTAGTGGTGAGCTAAAGGTAAGGGCTCGTGGTGGGAGGGCCAGGCTGCACTTGAGAAGCCAAGGAAGGTCTGGGGTGGGGAGCCAGGGTGAGAAACCTCTGGAGAAAGGGGTAGAGGCCAGACACACAGGGCCTGGCAGGTCACATTAAGAGTTTGGGTCCTCATTTTAAGGCCTCTAGGAAGCTATTGAAGAGTTTTAAGCACAAGAAGGAAACAATCAGAATTATGTTTTTGGAACAATCTCTTTGGTGTCAGTGGGGAGGAGGGCAGACATGAATTCAGAGAATGTGAAAAACCAACTTCCTACCACTCCTTCCACAGAAAGGCCTGCGACCCCACCCAGTCTGACAAACCATGCTACTGTGGGGAAGCAATAGGCAATTTTCTCCTTTCTCACTAAACCCAACCCCTTCCACAAGGTATAATAATCAAAGAACACAGCCTTGGTTAGGCATTTCAGTTTTTGGATGTTAAGCTCCATGTATTCCTAAATGGAGCGCAGTAGGAAATACTCTGACGGTGCTGCCTTTTACTGATAACTCCTCATGTTAATGGGTTTCCATCAACCTAGTCAGAGCAGGCAGAGCTTCCCACATTTAACAATGGACCATTGGTGGTGAACAAAGTGCAGTCTACACAGAAACTGAAATACGATGGTGTACACCTGAAATTTATACGATGTCATAAGCCAAAATGACCTCAATAAAAAACAAAAACAAGGGGTCCAGTGGCGCAGCGGTTAAGTGCGCACATTCCACTTTGGTGGCCTGGGGTTCACCGGTTTGGATCCTGGGTGCGGACATAGCATCGCTTGGCATGCCATGCTGTGGTAGGTGTCCCACATATAAAGTAGAGGAAGATGGGCACGGATGTTAGCTCAGGGCCAGTCTTCCTCAGCAAAAAGAGGAGGATTGGCAGCAGTTAGCTCGGGGCTAATCTTCCTCAAAAAGCAAAACAAAACAAAAACAAAAAAAATGAACTACTGCTAGCTCTGTGCTTGGTACCTACGAGAAATAAATACTTCACAGTGTGTACCAACTCCTCAGAAGGTCTAGAGGAGCAGAATTTGCTACCCCAAAATGTGTCTCTTTGGCTTGATTTTTTTTTTTGACAGCACCTTCTCCCGACACAGGTGTGCGCCCTGTGGGTGGGTCCTGCCTAGAGTGGTAGCTGTGAGACACAAGCCTCGTGGACTAACCAGGGGGGACATGAGGTGACTTTTACAGGTTCTCATGAGAGACTCCCCAGAACCTCCAGGAACAGAGTCCTAGATAGAGCTGAGGGTCTTTCCTTGTGCTGCTGGAACACAAATCAGGGAAATCTTGTTAGTGGGGAAATGAGGCTGGGGAAAGCCGGGCTATCAGGGAAGCCAAGAGCCTCACGGTGTTCCACTGATGAGACACACAAAAGAAAGAAAACACAAGGACTCTCCCGGTTCCCCAAGGTGGGAGGGGACTAAGCAGTAGGAAGACCCTCGTCCCTCTTCCCAAGGAGACCAGTCATCCATCACCCCGTGATGTTCAGCTGACAAAGACTTACTTGATGGCACCTGAACACAGTGTCTGATGGACAGGAGGGAGCCGGGGAGAGGGCTGGACAGGGGACCAAAGGGCTAATGGAATCCAACAGCAAATGTGACATGCAACGTAGGATTCGATAATGGGGGAAGTTTAAAGACACGCTGTTGGATCTGCATCTTCATACTGGTTCAAAGCAATGGAAATCACACGCATTGAGCAGAGGAACATTTGGTATAGGTTTTTGAATGAATTACCATGACTCAGTCCATTCTCCCAGGGAGGCACATCTAAATAAAAATCACGGATGTGGAAATGAAGGGGACCATTCCTAACATCCATTTCAGAGGTTGAAAGGAAATGCATTTTGCACCAGTTTCTGGAAACTCTGGATGGCTGCTGAGGTGACCCCAGTAATGAGGCCATTCTGTAGCAGGACCCTGGGAAAATGCAGAGCCCTGTCTCTGGGAGGAAAGCGAGTGTGTCGCCCAAGGGAACAGCTGAGGTTGGAATGAGAGGGTGTTATGGGCTGAATGCTTGTGTTCCTCCCAAATTCATATGTTGAAATCCTAACCCCCGCTGTGCTGGTGTTAGGAGGTGAGCCCTTTGGGAGGTAATTAGGTCATGAGGGTGGAGCCCCCATGATGGGATTAGTGTCTTTAAACTTCCCCCAATATTGAATCCTTACTTGGGATTGGTGTCCTTACAAGAGAAAGTGCTTTCTCTCTTTCTCCCTCTTTTTCTCTCCCTCTCTCTCTCCTTTTCTCTCTCTCTCCCTTTCTCCTTCTCTCTCTCTTCCTCTCTCTCTCCTTCTCTCTCTCTCTTTCCCTCTCTCTCTCTCTCTCCCTCTCTCTCTCTCAACCTGCCACCTGAGGATACAACCAAAAGATGGGCGTCTGCGGACAAGGAAGAGGGCCGTCACTCGACACTGGATCTGCTGGCACCTTGGCCTTAGACTTCCTAGCCTCCAGAATGGTAAGAAATAAATTGTCGTTCAAGCCCCCTAGTTCATGCTAATTTGTTATAGCTGCTCCAATGGACTAAGACAGAGGGAAAGAGAAATGTCACTATGGACAGGATGCTTAGGAAGCCTGTCCTGACATCCCTTGAGATGTGGAAGACGGCCGTGTCCCAGGCACCGAGCCAGTCTGTCATGTGGGAATAACAGCTCCTTGGGAGCAGAGGGCTGGGCCTACAGGTGGAGCTAGTCTTGGCTCTTCTAGTAGCTTTTCATGTGACTCGGGGCAGTTGTTGCACAAGATTCTCCAGGTGTCTGCTCCATGATTTTTAAAATAAGAGGACGGCAACTTGAGTGCTTCCATCCCCAAGCAGGGGCAGTAGAGCGTGGTGTCAGGGAACTGGGCACTGAGCACCTGGGTGCTGGTCTGAATGCCAGCCACCACTCAGCCTTCCACAGCTCACTTCCCTCGTCTGTATTAAGGAGTTAGTAACATGTATGAAGCCCAGAGAGCTGTTCCTGGCACAGACTAAGCAGCTCCATACGTGTGAGGTACAGGAATAGAAAGCTAAACTGGGAGAACCAGTGAAAAGTACAGATTTCCCAAGCCCCCCTTGCAGAGATGCCAAGTGGGCAGGCCCTGGAATCTGCATTTTAACAAGCCCTCTTGAAAGTACTTCTGAAGCAAACGATCCAGAGTTTGAGAAATAAATAGTATCCGTGGTTTGCAAACTTTTCTGAGGATGCTCTCAATAAGAAACCAATTTTATAGTCCAATATACAAGGCTTTCATACATATACAAACAAAACAGAAGTTTCACAAAGCAAACATTGCACGAGATGCTCTAATCTATTTTGTAGTTTTCATTCTTTTTATTTCTCTTTTTAAATTTTTTTGCAGGGAAAGACTCTCCCTGAGTTAACATCTGTTGCCACTCTTCCTCTTTTTTTTCCTTCTCTCCCCAAAGCTCCAGTGCACGGTTGTATATCCTAGTTGTAAATCCTTCTATTTCTTCTATGTGGGTTGCTGCCACAGCACGGCAACCGACGGATGCTGTGGTTCCACAACCGGGAACCGACCCCGGGCTGCTGAAGAAGTTAGAGCACAGAACTTTAGCCACTAGACCATCAGAGCTGGCTCTATTTTATTTTTCAAAATGCTGTCTTTGACCCACTTTTGCAAACCACAAAGTGAAAAAAAACAAACACTGAAACAGATGATTTCTAAGTTTCCTCCCAAGTCTTTATAATAAAATCACCATTAGCCATCCTGACACAAGACTATTACAAACTCTGTACTTGGATTTGAAATGCATAGTGATTCACTCCCTCAATTAGGTTTTGTTTCTGCCAGGTGATATTTGACTTGACCTTGAAGAACAAGTGGTCCCCCACATTGGACAAAGCCAAACAGGAGAGACGATGAAGCTCAAAGTAGTTGATCTCCGTAAAGAGAAAGAGAATCCACATGTGCTCAGGAACGGAAACCTCGATAAGCAGGCTCTGAGCAGGAGCGGAAGCCCTGAGCGCCAGTGATGGCAGCTGATGCCCAAATTCCAAGGAAGAGGAACGACCTGCAGGGGAGCAGTGAAGATCTTGTCTTCTCTGAGGGACACAGAGTGGGGAACAGACAGGAGGGAGATGCACCAGGTAGATGAGGGCCACGTGCGCTCCATGACACCTCTTCCAGGGCCTTTGAATCTTTGTGAAACTGAATGAGCTCATCAGTGTTTTATGTAAGTGGCTTTTTTGTGCCGTGAAAGAAGCCAGTTTGCCTTTGTTTTGGAAGGAGGCAAAACAGACCTCAGGCAGAATCACAGGAGCAGAGTTGGAGGGGCAGAGATGCTCCTGACCTACAGGTTATTTCTATTTCTCAGTTGACCTGACAAAAGCCCCATTTTATAGGTGGAAAGATCGGGTTAGCCTGTAATTTAGAAGCTAAATTTGGACTGAAAACAAAGCTATCCAAACCCTCCTCCGGAGCGTTCCCAGCCCCCGCCCAGGACGCACCGCACAGAGTGGAAGATGAGCCGACGACCGGGGCCCATGAGGACTGAGAACCCAGCTTGGGCTCCTTGGCTTGCTTTTTTCTCTCCTTTCTCCCGGGCTGAGCTTCCCCAATGAGAAAAGCTGAGCAAGGCAGCAGAACTGACCTGCCTGCCTCGTGCGGGACTGGGTTTTTTGTCTCCTCTCCCAGAAGATGTCACACTTCTATCAACGAGCACGTGTGATGACAGCCACTCACTCTTGCCTTTGTGTGTAGTCACAGAAAGTGATTCTCCCTCCTCCCACGAGTGTGAAACACCACCACCCTGTCATTCAGGCTGACCTGGGGGAAAAAACGGAGGATGGATTGCCCAAAGGAGTGCCCATTTAGGTCAGTCCCCAAGCCAGGCACCAAGTCCTACCTAGTCATGGAGAAGGGCAGGTAGAGAGGCCCCCCCCCTCCAGATTTGCCTCTCATTTCAGGGTCGCATCTCATTTCAGGGTTGCTTTGTCACACAAACACACCAAAATCAAAGAGCCAGCACTCGACAAAAGGACACGGGGGGGTGATGACATCAAGCCACAGTGATGTGACATTTATAATTAACGCTCATTCTCCACCACCCAACAGAGCTGATTAAATGCTGACAAAAGGCCCCGTGGTACCTACCTGACATAGTTATTTTGGTTCTTTGCAGCCAATAATTGCTTATTCTTCAGGCTATGTTTCCTGTCATCACGTCCCATTGTGTTTAGGACTGTGTGTTTCAGTAACAAACTACCAAGGTAAATACAAGAGACTTGGAGAAAAATTCAATGATTCTTCTATTTATAATCTGAAATGAATGCAGTGGAGTGTTCTCAAATTCCACTTGCCATGGGTATCACACAAAGCCATGAGAACGTCAGCACAGACAGCTTCAAGCAGCCGCCAAAGAAAGAGAGAAGCAGAGACCCGTGTGCACACAGGAGCGAGGATAAGAGCTAAATTGTACCTGCTGTATATGAAGATTGCCTAAAACCTTACCCACTGCACTTTGTCTAATCCTACAAACAGCTCTGTGAGGGAAATATTGTCACCTCTATTTAAAAGACTTCCAAAGGCTACACAGCCAGTGAGAGTAAGTAACTGAATGTGGATTTAAATATATTTCAAACCCATGTTGGGTCTACACTGCCTCTTAGGTAACTGGCCCTCCCTTCCCACATGCCCTCTTGACTTGGATCCCTTGGACTCCTGGCAATACCAACTGGGATGGGGATTAAAAAGGAGCTGGGCTGAGCGAGGAGAAGACTCTTCTTCTCTTTGGTGCTCATGGTCCCCTTAAAGCAGTTTCATGTGTGGCTCCTATGCACAGCATCCTTGGATCCCTGCTTCAAAGCTCGAGATGTCTAGACTCACCTGCCTTAGGCTGAAAGAACACTGCAGGCGGCTGAGAAGTCCTCGCTCCTGCACTGCAGGGCCGCAGGACTTTCATGGGAGGCACTTTGGCCTTTGTGGGTCTCTTCTTCCTTCATTAAAAAACATTAAAACATATTTTGCAGCTATGTTGGTATAGAGACGAATGTAATCCAGGCTGGATTCATTAGTCCATATTCATCCATTACTGTTATATTCTTTTTTCCTTTCGATTTTAAAAGAAATTAAAATGAAAACATTTTCACGGACCTCTGAAAGGGGGCCTTATGCATTGTGCCTACTGCACCTAATGCATAGAAGTCCCCGGGTCACAAACCGGCTAGGTGACCTTGAGCAAGTCATGTGACCTTTAGGGGTTTCCACCTCCTTGTCTGCAAAGCCAGCCTGTCTGCTCCCCAGGGAGTGAGTACAGACAGTGGGAAAGAACCGTAGCGCTCAGAATTCAGCCAAGCAGAGCCCGTCGCTTATGGCCTGACCTGGGAAATGGCGAGGGGCTGCAGGGTGGAATTAGGCCAGCTCACTGGGGTGGGACAGAAGCCAGAAGGGCACTTGTCATCCCAGAAGGGGCTCAGGCTGGCCAAGCCGATACGCACAGACACACAGCACAGCAAGTCTCAGTCACCAGGAGCCAGCAGACCTCGGTGTCCCAACGGTTACACACAGCACAGATCCGTTCAGCTCGTGTTCCCCCCAGCAAATCTCACAACATGAACAGAACTTCAGCACCCAGGCTCATTTCTGCCTGCCTCATCTCAGCTGCGACTTGTCTCTCTGACTTGTGATCCTTTTTGCTCTTCCAGTTCGGGCACCCTCTTTCCCGTCTCTCTCAACACTCAACTCCTGCTTCACATCTGTGTTTACATTTTGCATCTACACTCTTGGCCAGGGGCTGCCCCAGACCAGTGAACCCAGCAGCGGCCCCTCCTTGGCGCACGCAAAGTCAAGGTGTGCCCACAGGTAGCTCTGGCTGACATGGCCTGACACCTTGGCCTCTATTGAGGCCTTGGAGGGAGGGCTAGACCAGACAGTGAGGAATTCAGAGAAGGTAACACTCAAGTGTAGACAGCATGCAGGCCGGGTGCTCTGGCAGTGAGCAGCAGGCCAGCCCCAGACCAGAGACCGCCTCAATGTCCATATATCGGAGAACTGCTGAATAAATGATGGTACAATGGAGAGCACGCAGCTGCACAAAAGAATAAGGAAAAGTTCTGTAAACTGATGTGGAGCCTTTTCCAGGACTTGGTGCTAAGTGGAAAAAGCAAACCATGGAAGCATGCTATCTTTTGTGTAGGAAAGGAAGAGTTAGAAATATACATGTATCTGCTCATTTGTGCAAAAAAGAAACACAGGAAGGACAAGTAGAAAATACAAGGTTGGTTACCTATAGGGAGTGGGAAGATGGGAGCAGGGTAGAAAAGATGGTGGGGACGGGGGTTAACAGTTCTCCGAGCATTCTGTCTGTATAATTCTGACTTTTAGAATCGTGTTAATGTCTCACACTCAAAAAAATAAACAAAATCATCAAAGACTAGAGTGAGGGGGGATTCAAAATGGAATACAAACAGAACCAAATGACTGACTGTAATTCAAATGAATAAAATAACTACTCTTAAAGGGGCAACGGGACGGGGAGGGTAGAACTAACATCAGTAACTTCGAACAACGTATTTTGAAGAACTGTAAGTAAATATTGGACTCTAGTTAGCAGATTTGTTTTCACTATGGTACGGGTTACCAATTCCAAAAATACTTAGCCATATTCTAGGATTCAGCAAATAGGTAAATACATTGTGGATAATGAGAGAAACAGATTTCTCTCACAGTTGGAGAAGAAACTTGTAAGTGAGTGGGGGAGGCTAGAATGAAACCTGTGTGAGGCTGGAGGGGAATCGGAGCTGTCAGTATGAACCTGGGCTCATGGCTATGTGCACACACACATAGACACACGTAGAAATGGATATAAATGTGTACCTATATATACATCTATACACTGGTTGATACATTAGATGTATTTCCCAGCTCTGTTCACTGAGGGAGCCTAGAAACAACGTCTCCAGGGAAAGGAAAACCAGTGGGCACACCTAGTGCCTACGTCTTCATTTCTAAATACCATTTTCCAGTAAGAAGAACCAGGGCTCCTTGGAGAAATGGTTAATGCCAGGGCTGGGGCATTGAAAATAGAAAACAAGCCTGGAACATCTTGTGATGTCAGAAACCAAGGATGTGCTCAAAAAGGGATGAAGTCATGCCCCAAGGGCACAGGAGTCAGCTTAAGGAGGCTCCCACTGACCAAATATGGGATAATTCCAGCCACCAAAAAATAGCAATGGATTATATCCAATAAAACAGAAGAATTCATGAATCCACATTGACATAAATCGATAGATGGAGAGGAGGAAAAGCTCTTCCAACTACTAAAACTGGCAGAGATGACGGAATTCGAAAATCATCCCTTGGAAACCACCACAGTAGTAATTATTTCCAGCCAGAATCATTAATAAATGATAAATGCATGGGAGAAAGCCTGAGAAACAGGATATTTACATAGTTTCAAAGTATTTACCCACAAAATACTTATTAATTAGAAAGGAAAAAAACATAACTTTACAATGGAGAAATCTTGCACATACCACCTTAATTATGCAATCAAAGCGAACATCATTTGTAATTTAAAAAATGGACATAAATGCAACGTGATCATGAACTAGGAACAGGACATTAGTGGGACAATTGGCAGACATTGAATAAGTTCTTCCATTAAAATTGTAACAATGTTAATTTCATGACTTTTCTAATTGCACTGTGGTTACGTAAGAGAATGTCCACATTTTTGGGAAATACGTACTAAAACACATAGAGGTCAATGCTTACTCTAAAACACTTCAGAAAATAATTGCGTGTGTGTGTAGCTAGAGAACAAATGATTAAGCAAATGGGGTTAAACGTTAACATTTGGGAATCTAAGTGAAGGGTATATGGAAATTCTCCGTACTATGTCTTTTCTAAGCCTGAAATTATTTTGAAATAAACAGTTAAAAAATATAGCACAAATATCAGTTGCTCGTACTAACAACAAAGGCACCTTTTTAGAGCATTACAATTCAAACTGATTGGAACGTAACTTTTTAAACTGACAACCAGTACATAACATGGTTTTAAAACTGAGCTAGAATGTAGTTTCTCTGCCGCACCTGCCATTTTGATGGGGTATTTTTCGTTTGCTAATGATAAGTCACACAATGCTCCCGTCAAGAATCAAAGAATCGTAAACTCTTCTTGCTGAAAGGGACCCAGAAGAACAGTGAGCCCAACTTCTCATTTGAACAATGAGGAAACTGAGGCTCAAAAAAGCAAAGTGCTTTGCCCAAGGTCATAGCCGAGCTGAAAGATCGCCATCATTATCCTAAGGTACCAGCTAAAGAAGCAGACCCATAGAGGTTGACCCAAGCCATGCAGAAGAAATGCACGATAGAGCTAAGGCCAACTGGACCAACCCAAGAACTCACTGCCAGCTGGATCCCTTAAGTAAAGATGGAGAACTACCTCAGTTGCTAAAAAGTACTCTGCCCTGGGGCCTGTGGCATGACCTATGTTCTACCATAATGATGTCAAATGAAGTCATTTCTAGAAACTTCTGCCCTGAAAGCCTTGCCTTGGGAGGCTCCAACTACTGACTGCTAGATGGCAGACCCTTGGGAGAGGCACTGATTGTGGGAAGCTGTGACAGACCCAGAGCTCCAATATAATTTCCGGCCTGGGGAAGATCCTACCACACGGGTGTCTGCTCAGACGTAGATATACAGGGTGGTCTGGGTCCTCCTTGCTCAGCATATGCTGTAGGCAGAGCAATGACCTTGAAATCAGGAGGCCAGTGTTGGACTAGACGTCATCATCAGACGTCATCCATACAATATAACCAGTCTCTATGAAACCAAATTTGCTCTGCTTGAAACAGAGACGGTGTTTGCCCTGCTATAGGTGGTAAGGCCAGTGCTCCACTCAGGCTCCCTCAGAATCCTCTCCATCAGTTTTTTTGTGCATCACCCTCTCAAGCACAAGGCAAACCAAGGCCGACAGATTCAGCCAACAAAGAAACAACAAGGTCTTTTCATTTTCAGACAGTTTATTACTCCATGTTAACTCTCGAAAGTGAGGAACAGCCAGAGATGCCTGCTCCCGTGGTTGTGCAAGGCGACACCAAAACAAAAGGGACCAGATGACTGCCACACAGATGGTGGGAACCCGTTTCTGAGAAGCTGTATTATAAATATTTTTAATTTTCTGTATATTATTATGTTCTGACATCTTAAAAAACCTTTCTGGCTGGGGAGAGGCTGCCCCTCCTCCCAGGTGAGCCAAATCTTAGAGCAAAGGATATTCGTGCCTTAGATATGTGAGGATCCCTCCCTCCTCTCCACGGCCCCAATGCCCCAGGAGGCAATATTCCTCTGCTTTAAGGTCCCAGGGCCTGGTGCCAGGCAACTGGAAACCACCTCTACAGCCCAAAGCTGCGATGTTATTCAAGCTAGACAGTCCCAAGCTGTTCACCCTCAGACCTCAGAACCTGGGAGGCGACAAGAACCGTCTCCTGAAGGCCTCCCAGGGCAGACAGCGAGGTGAGTAGCACGTGGCCTTGCAGCAGCGCCTCACAGGCCTCCGTGCTCCCACAGTCTGGGAGGATCACAGAGTATTCTTCAGCTGCAGCTCAAGCTTTGCCTTTGTGGCTTGTGTGGATAGGCTCATGGGCACCAGGGCACCGGGGCAGAGCTGTGCCCTACACGCCCGGTTTAGGTATGCTTTTTGCTTCCAACAGCCAGTACTTCCATCTCTTTTTCCAAGGACTGTCCCCCACAGCAAAGAAGCAAGAAATACCTGGGAATTTATTTTCCCTCTCCTGTGCACCACCCCCACCCGGGGAAGCCCGTAACCAATGACTGAGAGGGGCAGAATTACGCCCCAGGGAAGCATAATTTACACTCCAGCATCCTCCCGAGGTGTCAGGCTGAAGCTTCCCTGTGGGCCTGGGCCTGAGATCTCACACCCTTGGTCGGCTTGCTCCTCTTCCCGGTCCTGCCTCCCACACTCCCTTAGTGGTTTCCCCTGGGAGCCGTTTCCAGACTTGATCACCTGTGCCTCATCTCCGGGGAGCGTGTATTAAGACACCCACTGACTTCACAAGAAAACTGTGAGAATTAATGGATATAATGTTTATGAAGGAGTTTTGTGAACCAGAAGGACCTACAAATATAACGCGGCCCTGTTGTCACCATGGACATTTCTGAGCGTGGCCTCCCCTTCAACCTCCTGGGCTAGTTCCCAACTAGGACCCAATCTCAAATTTCTCTGCTAACGTGCAAGTGTGCCTGTATCAGCTATCTATTGCTGCATAACAAACCAGCCCTAGATTTAGTGGCTTAAATGAGTGATCATTTTCCCACAGTTCTGTGGACTGACTGGGCGGTTCGTCAGTCGATCTTGCCTGGACTCACTCAGGCCACTGCATTTGGCCAGTGGGATGGCTGGGGGCTGGGCTGAGCTGGGCAGCTGTGCCTGAGCTACACGGTCTTTCATCCCCGTCTTCACAGTTTGACGGTTTCAGAGCAATGTTCCAAGAGAGCAAGAACAGGAGCTGAAGAGGCTCCTGAGGCCAAGGCTTGGGAGTCTCACAAAGCCACATCGGACACACTCTACTGGTCAAAACAAGTCACGAGGTTGGTCCAGATTCAGAGAGGTGGAAAAACAGATTCCACCTTGGATGGGAGTTGCTACAAAGAATGTGCGGCTGTATGGAAGGCACACAGCACCTAATTAGCTTTGTGCGTTGTAACCAGCAGTGCTGATGAAACAGAAGTCATAGGTTTGGTTCCCATAACGTTCAGAAAGCACACTGCATCTCCTGAGGGTGGCCAGCAGCCCTCTCTCCAGGGCAGGTCATTGATCCAAGAAACGTCTGCCTGGGAGAGAGTGGCTGGGTCTGAAGAATCCCACCACTGCCTCCAGGTGGACATCTTAACGTGACTGTCAGCGGCCCGGCTCCTCAGCCCCACTTTACCTACACAGGATGGCAGCCTGTTTACTTGGCCACTGTTTGGCTCTCCTCGGAGGGCCCCTCCTCATCCACTTATCCTCCCACAAAGGAAACAGAGTGAAACTTTTTTGGGCATGGCAGTAGCTCAGTACCTGGAAACGAGCTTTAAATGTGTGGAGCTCCAACGTGTGTGGTGCTGGGTGGGATTTAAGGAGAGCAAGGACGAGGTTGATGCTCCAGGCTCAGGGGTGGTCCCCAAGAAACACCTGGGGCAGGAAGGAGCATCTCCCAAGGGTGGGGCCGGTACCTACAGGGAGGGGGTGGGAAGGTTAGGAGGAAGAGTGAGGGGCAGAGCAGTGCAGGGCAGGACCACACAGGGAAGACAGGAGCAGATCTGTACGGGGTGGCATTCCATAGAGAGTATTATTCCAGGAAAAAGTATGGGTTGATTGTATCCACCTGTGTCACCAAAAATAAAGTTGTTCATTGCACGGTCCTCATATCACCCCTTATCTCAGTCATCCTCAGAGAGAGGCAGGATGGGGAACCTGGGCTTCAAAGAGGTTTCGGTGGCTTGCTCAGGATGGCAGAGTGCATAAAGTAGAGGAGTGGGAGCTTAAACCCAGGCCCCTTCGCTGTTTTGTTCTCTTTCAATGTGTTTCGTTTGTTTCCATCTTCTTTAAGGCTTGTGAAACCTCCAGCCTCTTTGTGCCAGATCTCCTCCTCTGTGAAAACAAACCCTGCCTCCTCCTACCTTCTCCACCACAGAATGACTAAATAATGTCCATGAGGAGCTACAGAGCTTCTGGAAGAATCTACAACATCATGCATTTTGGAGGGAGACCACCACTCCGCTGTGGTGACTTTTCCTTTCTTTGACTTCCTACTGCTGACGGCCTTGGACCACAAAGAGTATCAGTGAACTTGCTTGAGCATTCGCTCTTTGCCAGAAGCTGTGCTAAGAGTGTCACATACCTTCATCCAGTTACTTTTCCCAAAGACACTGCGAGGCAGGTACACTTACTAGCCCCACCAGCCCCATTTTTCAAGGAGAGAAATTTCCAGGTTAAGTCATTTGCCAAAGGCCACAGAGCTAGTAATTGGCAGAGCTGGGACAAACCCCTGTCTCTCGACAACGCAATAAGGCCACGACATCTCTCTGACATCGTTAGGAGTCCTCACATCCATCGTCTGTGGAGTGGGTAAGAAATACAGACATGCGCTGTAGAGCATGAATAACATACAGATTCACTGAAAAAGCATTGAGAAGTTCCTTGGAGCTTTGTCATTATGTTCTCAATCAATTAGGAACTAAAATTCTATCTACTACAAAATGTTGGGCTCTCTGTCCCACAGCCTTTACTATGTATCTCGGGCATTCAGCACTGATTTGCTCGCCTTGTGCTTCTATTTACCTCTCAGTGTTATTGTGTTGTTTCTTCAATCAGATGGACTTCTAGTAAGTGGGACTCCAGAAAAACAGGGTGTTTCTTTTGAGTCCTGCTTGGTCCTATTCCAGGGTCTTACCCTTAGATACAGGTTTAGCTGATCGGTTGATTGCAACAGCCTCTGTAACATTTCTCCTCATAAAAGCCCAGAGAATGGTCAGTCTCAAGTTTCTTGCCCTATATCACCATCAGAGGGGCCCTGTTGTGGCTTGCGTGTTTCCAACGATCCCTGGGCAGGAGTGGGGAGGGAAAGAGTGAAAATAACTACCATGCATTTAGCACCTACAATGTACCCAGCACCGGGAATACAGTACTGAAAAGGAAAGGATGGAGCTCACCTGGTGAGTGTGTGTGGCATTTCATTAATACAACCATCTATCAGAGAGGCAGCATCGTCTCCTTTTTACTGATGGAGAAGTTGTAGGAGCAGACTTGAACTAAGGTTTATTTCAGAATGTTTCAAACTGAGAGCCATGACCTATTGTTGGGTTAGTGGGTAGTAAAAGGTATTGAGTGGGTCATAACTAACTTTTATTTTAATGGATTGGATTGGAATGGAATTATCAGAGTACATAGGAGTATATAGTATGTAGTAAAAGTATTATTTTCTGAAACTTTTGTTTCATTACACACACACACACACGTGATCACAATATATTTCTTACTGTGGATCATGTTAAAAAACATATGAAAGCCACTCGTTCGTCCAAGCCCCAGCCTGTCCTCTTATTTTCTAAACTGCCTCTTTAGAGAAAGAAACTTCTCAAAGTACTCCAAGACTCTTTGGAAACTTCCTGGAATATTTTGGGCCCTGATTACACTTTGGAATATGCTGCCAGGCTCAGGCAGTGTGGATGTGCCCCCATCCTCTCTCCCGTTGGAAAGCGCCATTTGTTCTGCTTGCGGAAGAGCTCTGTCCCCCGTCAACATTCGCAGGCAGCTCCTTCTCACCCAACTGTTGTCTCAATTGGTTTTACCGTCCTAAAGAGACGCACAATTAAGCTCCATGGCAACCATCAAGATAGGATGGAAATCATCTAATATTTTCTATCACTTAAGAATAGAGTGGCAAATGATACAAGAACAGGATGTATAATACCACCTAATACTCTTGAGTGCCAGAACCATCGTAAAATATTAGCCACGGAGCACTCAAGCATTTTAGCATGTAGCCACCAAGACTTGAGACCAGGGGTACAGGATGACTGAAGTTTCCAAGGCATTATGTGTCCCTTACACCTGAAAACAGACTGCTCATCTTGCATTTGTGATCCACCTCTGAGGAGCATTAGGCGTTTGGCAGTTCCTCCTACATCTGCAGGAAAGGTTGGGATGGAGAGAGGTAGTGGGTGATTCTCTGGAAACAGCACTGCACTATCAAGGAGGAGAAGACCAGATCTAGCCCCAGCTCTTTCTCTCGTTACACATGGACTTGAGCAAGTCATTTAGTCTGTGAGCACCAATTTCTTCCTCTCAAAATAGAAATTAAAAATGACTTGCACTATTTACAGAATTGTGAAGATGAGTTAAGATCATACAACCTAACTATATACTGTAAACTCACTTTAGATTTAAGGATACGCATAGGTTGAAAGAGAAGAGATGGAAAAATCTATTTCACACTAATGGTAACCAAAGAGAGCAGAGGTAGTTATAATTGTATCAGACGTAATAGACTTTAAGTCAAAAATTGTCATAAGAGACAAAGAAGGATGTTATACATGATAAAAGTTCAATCCACCAGGAAGATATAACAGTTATAAATATGTATTCACCCAACATCAGAGCACCTAAATATAGGAAGCAAACATTGACAGAACTAGAGGGAGAAATATATAGCAATACAATAATAGTAGGAGATTTCAACACCCCTCTTTCAATAATGGCTAGAACATCGACAGAAGATCAATAAGGAAACGGAGGATTTGAATAACACTATAGACCAAATGGACTTAACAGGCATATACAGAACATTCCACCCAACAGCAGCAGAACACACACAGATCTTTATCCAGGATAGATCACATATTAGATCATAAAAGAAATTTTAACATTTAAAACTACTGAAATCATACCAGCATCTTTTCTGACCAAAATGGAATAAAACTAGAAATCAACAGCAGAAGGAAAAATGGAAAATTCACAAATAGGAGGCAATTAAACAACACACTCCTCAACAACCATTAATTCAAAAAAGAAAGTCAAAAAGGAAATTAGAAAATACCTTGACACAAAAAAACCAAAAACACAACATATCAAAACTTATGGGATGCAGCAAAAGCAGTACTAAGAGGGAAGTTTATTGGGATAAATGCCTATATTAAAAAAGAAGAAAGGTCTCAAATAAACAATCTAACTTTACACTTCAAGGAACTAGAAAAAGAAGGACAAACTATGTCCAAAGTTAGCAGAAGAAAGGAATATCATTAGAAAGTTATTGATATTGCGATAAGTAAAAGTGTATTCATTAAATTTTACCAAAACATAATTAAAGTTTTCTCCTTCTTAGCTATGTGACTTGGCAAAGGTTTTTAATCCTCCTGAGACTGCATTTCCTCAGCTGTGACGTGGCAGGAACTCAGTGAGGATTAAACGAAACAATGTGTATGAAAACCCCCATTTGTTCCCCTTCCTCTTCCAGCAAAGACACTTCATTTTCATTCTTGTTTTATTTGAGACTCTTTTATTTGCAGATAACTGAAACCAACTGGAACCAGCTCAACCAAGTCAAAAAAGGGCAAATGTCCTGGAAAGACACAGGAGCATCTCACCGATGGCAAGGCAGAGGCAGAGCTGGGCTTCAAGGCATCACGTGGCACCTGAACCGAGAACCAGCAAGCTGTCATGACTCAGCTCTCACCATCTGTCTCTGGGGCCACATGTCTTCATGCCTTCACTCTCTGTGACGTTCATTCCACCTTCCTTCCCCTGCAGGCGGACGGTGTCTGCTTTCCCTCGTTATGCCAGCCCCACAGCTCCTGAGTTTAGTCTCCTCAGTGCCAGCCTCTCTCAGAGACCGATAGGAAGTTGCTCACTGTCATCTCTTAATGCACAGGAAGAAGTAGCTGATTGGTCAATAGAGGTCAGGTGTCCACTGTGGATCCAATCAAGTCTCTTTTGTTCATCTACCCTTTGGAGAATTGGACCCTCTTCTCAGAAAAATGCACACAAAGACTATCTTTACATATAATGTCAAGGGGTTTGCAGGTCCTCTGAGGCATAACTGTGAGCCATGGACCTGAGGACGAGAATCCCTGGTGAGGAGAGTTTTATTGCTCTAACTCACCTCCTCGTGACCTCTTTCATATTTGAAAGAAGTGAGTCATTAATGTAATTTGCACAAGGGAAACGTTCACATTCCAGAGGCACGTCTTATAACCTGATCATAACAAAATGCTCCTTGGGTACAAATACAGCAACAGCAATTATATTTTACTTCTAATTTCTAATTGACTGTGGCAACCACCACATGTCTTTATAAACCATTCCTATACATCCGCTTTAGCTCAGCGCCCACCTGCAGTGCCAGCAGATACCTTTTCCATATGATCTTGGGCTGTATCTCTTGCTGCTGCCCGCGCACTTACACACACCCACACTGTCCTCTTAAGATGTGTGTGAACTCTAATCTCCTTTCCTTTCCTATTTTCCACCTGGATACTGTGAGATATGGAACCCTTGTCTCAGACGAATGACTTCCCAGCCAAGATTCTACATCTGTTTTTTGTGTCCTTCCTATCACATTACCCTAAGTCACATGCTTCTGTCAGGATTCTGAGTCACAAAATCAAACAAAAACCAGAATTATAGCTCCAACTGATTTGAGAAGAAGAGAGAGAGGCAGAATTATTAGCTCATTTCACAGGCATTAAGTCATGTAAATGAAAAGTCCAAAGTAAGTAGAACTGACATTAGGTACAACTTGTATCCAGGGACTAAAGTCATCCACATCAAGCCCCTATCTCTTTTCTTATCAATCAGTTCTGCTTTCCTCTTTCTTGGTTTCATCTCAGGGAGGACATATCCAGGGTGAACCTCTGCCAGCTCCGGGTTTATGATCTCCTTTTAGCTAGAATCCCCAGTAGAACGAGAGCCTCTCCATTCCAACAGTTTCAGCAAAACTTCAAAACTGCACCTCTTCAAGGCAACTTGAATCATGAACGCATCCCTGAACCAATCACTGTGGCTATGGAGATGGCAGACACTCGTTGGCACAGCTGAGGTCACATGGCTGTCCCTGGGACTGGTCCACCTAACTACCACTGGGTCTACCCCACCAAAAACTTATGAAGTAAGAGTGGTTCTTCAAAGGAAAATCAGAGCTATTGTCAGAAGAAGGAGGGATAAATAGGAGGCGGAAAAAATCATAAAGGTCTATTACCTTATTAAATTGCCATTTCCTTTTTCCTCCATCCTCTTCTTGGAATCTTAATTTTATAGCATCTTTTCATACTCCAGAACAAAGGCAGCTACACGAAAGCTCAGCAGCCACTCTGGGGATCTCTCCACTCCAAGAATGACTCAAGATGGTGGACATTGGAACTCCTGGGCGCCCAGAGGGACGAACGATGGGATGGGAGTATAACCTCATCCTCTCTATAGCTCACACCCTGAACAAGAACCCAGATTTGTTTTCTAGTCTCAGGCCATCATTACTTGTTTTATAACCTCAAGAGTAATTCTATATATATGTGCCTGGGCTTCACAATTTATGACCAGGAAACAGGCCATCTGCTCATAACTAAAGATAATTAGAAGGGATATAGAGATGACCTAGGATTTTTCTTCTAGAATCCTACGAAAAGGATTCTGATCAAGCACACGTTTCCCAGTTTTTCCTCACTGTGCAATAACCAGTCTAACTTGCGTATATCATCTCTTTTCTAAAGCCTACAAGAAAGTGATTGAAATTGTTTCCTAAGTGCTATTTAATGCTAACACTGGCCCTGCCTACTTGACAGTAGGCTCCAAGAAGCAAATGAGATAATGTGTGCAAATGTACTCTGAAAATTATAAAGTACCATTCAAGAGCAAGCTATTGTTATTATTAAATAACAATTAAACAGTCATTTATTAAATCTTTCAACTACTACTTTCTAAATATTTACCGTTTTCAAGCATCGTGGCATTTTCTAGGGCTGTGAAAATGAATAAGATAGTCTCAGAAGTAATATACTTTCTAGCAGAGAGCAGACACGTGAACAAGTAATTACCACACAGTGGAATCAGAGGTGGGTACTGATGTTACAGGAGCACAGGGGCAGGAACACTCAAGTCACTTTGAGAGGATGCCCCAGAAGAGAGGGTATTGAAAGAGGTATCCAAGAATGGATGCCACTGGGCCAGCTGGAGTAGGGGAAGATAGATGTGTCTGACCCAAGACACTATGAGCAAAAACAGAGAGTGGACAAGCCCATGCTGATTCAGATGTGTCCAAATCTTCCAGGTGCTTTGCTGGCTCCTCTTTCTGTACCGATGAACACCCATCGTTCTCAATTTCCGGGTCTTTATTGGATTTGCCGCCATTTTTAAATAATACCATGGCTCAGTATTCTTTGTATCATCCTCCTTTCACTCTTTACCTCATTCCTTGTTTTGTTTTTGAACTTTTCCTTCCTCTTTCCTCAGAAAGTATGTATGAACATTTTGTCTCATCTGCTTTAAATGAAAGACCCCACTTTTTCAGCTGGCTGCAGAACTAAATAGTACTTTCGCCAACAACGGCTGCCTTTAAGTTTGGCACTTTATTATGAACAGCCACTGGCAGCTAAAACTTTCCTAATTGTGCTTTTTTAATAAAAGAAACTAATTCCATGCAGATACTTTACTCCGAGCAGGACAGAGCAATATCCTACACAAGCAGATATATTAAAAATTTATTTTTCCCCTGAATAGACGGAAATTCACAGTGTTCGTAATAAGTGTTCATTGAATGTGGTTTCTGAGTTGCACAATCTGATCCATGAGCAGGGTTCCAGTCTTCATTACAACTATGTTGTTCCAGAGGAACTTCTCATGTTCCTTTTCAACCCAGATGTGAATTTTCTATCACAGTCTCCATCCACAAAATTGGCTAGCCCAGCCCTTGTTCCAGAATAAGTGAATGATTTGGGTCTCTTTTATGACCCACATGTCATCTCCAGGTAGGGAAGTCCCTTCCACCCTTCAAAAAAATGAAAAATAGGGACTGGCCCAGTGGCATAGTGGTTAAGTTCATTCGCTCCACATTGGCAGCCTGGGGTTTGTAGGTTCATATCTGGGTGCAGACCTACATACTCATCAAGCCATACTGTAGCTGGGTCCCATGTATAAAATAGAGGCAAATTGGCACAGATGTTAGCTCAGGGCCAATCTTCTTCACCAAACAAAACAAAACAACTAAAAATAGACTTTTGATCTATGTGGATAGCTTGGACCATAAAACACCTTCGTCCTGTCATGGAGCCAAGCCATGTTATTTTTACTAGCTAGACAAATGCATCAACACTTCTGGTCAGACCAGGTGACATCAGGGTCACATCTCCAGCATGTCAAAAGAGGGAAATATTTAAGATTTTATTCTGCACAATGTGTATTCTATCAGGTGAGAAAAAGCGAATGAAAGAGAAAAATGAGAGCGTGAACCAGAAAACAGAAACATTCTCTGTCAAGCTACAGTTTGGAAATAGGAAATGAATCTATCCCTTTTACAACCATCCATATCCAATTAGGAGAGAGAGAAACCATTAAGTCGCTGGGAATTTTATTTAATTAATCACTAGTGAAGAAGGAAAAAAACAGATAAATAAAGGCAGTGTCTTATTACCTCCATCACTCATCACTCTCAGCGTAGTTTCATAAATTTCGGCACCTATTGCCCGCTGCTCCTAATGACATTTTAATGGTTCTTCACTCAGACAGTTCTGTGTGGAACAGTGGGAGAGTCAAGATTTGGACATGCTGATTCAGTAATGAGGTGAGATTCCACTCAGGCTCAGGAGGAGGTGAGGGGCTGGATACCCCTCAGCAGCACCCAACCCAGCAGGACATTCAGGCATCCAGCCTGCAACCCAGGGGCCTCTCATCAATTAACTCAGCAGTGCCGTTTGCCCTGACTTTTCACATGGAAAATGAAGATATCCTGACTTGATGCTCGCTTCTGGCCTCCCGGAAGGATGAGGGGGCTAGAGATGGGAGTAGAGAGGCAGGATCCAGAGTTTGTCTTAGGTACCACAACATGCTCAAAGCAAAGTGAAGGGCTCTGTGGCAGCCCCCAAAGGGGCCACAGTCTTCATCTCATACCATGGTTTTCACGAATTCATCCACTCTTCTTTCAACAAGTATTGAGGGTGTATTAGAAGAGGTAGTCCATCAAGATGAGGGAGGGACCCAAGAAAGAGGAGACACTGCCTCCAGGGAACAGAGGACCTGGTACAAGAGGCTTTCCCCAATGGTGATAAAGGGAGATCCCAGGACGAAGCTGTGCAGGTGGCCAAGAGATCAACCAATTCCAATGGGACAAAGTTCGAAGGAGCAGGACTTCGTCGAGAAGATGAAGTTGACAGACTATTTAAGGTGCTTTGAATATATTGAAAGATTTACATAACTGGGAGAGAGCCTGGGGACAAGTTACTGATAAGTACCTTAAAAATTAAGCAAAGACAATTATTAACTCAAAAAAAAATCCCACAAGTTATGCCTCAAAGGAAATGTAAATGGCTCAGCTGTGAATAGGACTTACGTGGTGATAACCATGTAAACCCCGACCACGGATCCAATCAATGTTACCAAATACCTATACTGAGAGATTGCTGGGAAGGGAAGTAGCTTGAGGAGGGTAGTGAAAACTTAAATCCTCCTCTTCCGTAGAAGTCAGTAGATAAGGTGAGACTGAGAAATCAAGATGCAGCAACGTAAGTGTGGCATTTAGAGAAACGGAGCTAAACTTTCCTCACTAGAAAAAATCAGTTAGCGATGCTGAAAATAGTTGTTTCTGGACCGTAGGAAATGAAGAGAGGGAATAATGAAAGAAACATGTTTTTGTAGCAAGCCACGTGGAACTGTTTGACTTCCTGAACTTTATATAACATGGAGAGAGAGATATATATCTCTCCATAGAAAACATGGATATATACAGATATAACAAGGATAA
Source organism: Equus quagga (assembly GCF_021613505.1). Taxonomy (NCBI): domain Eukaryota; kingdom Metazoa; phylum Chordata; class Mammalia; order Perissodactyla; family Equidae; genus Equus; species Equus quagga. The sequence continues at coordinate 40,907,741 of NC_060278.1, forward strand.
AAATAAAATGTTGTGGGGCTGGCCCCATGGCCGAGTGGTTAAGTTCGCATGCTTTTCTTTGGCGGTCTGGGGTTCACCGTTTCAGGTCCTGGCTGCAGACCTATGCACAGCTCATCAAGCCATGCTGTGGCAGCATCCCACATAGAAAAACTAGAATGGCTTACAACTAGGATATACAATTATGTACTGGAGCTTTGGGAGAAAAAAAAAACAAAAGAGGAAGACTGGCAATGGATGTTAGCTCAGGGCCAATCTTCCTCACAAAAAAAATAAATAAAAAATAAAATGAAATGTTAGACAAACAAAATAAAAGCAGCCTTATGAGTCTCAAAATTGTATTTATCATAAGTCAGTTTGCTAGACAAAATATGGAAATCCCAGTTAAATTTGAATTTCAGATAAAGGTCAATTGTTTTTTCTTGTGAGGAAGATTGGCTTTGGGCTAACATCTGTTGCCAGTCTTCCTGTTTTCTGCTTGAGGAAGATTGTCACTGAGCTCACATTCGTGCCAATCTTCCTCTGTTTTACATGGGATGCCACCACAGCATGGCTTGACGAGCAATGCTAGGTCCACGCCCAGGATCCAAACCTGTGAACCACTTACCACCAAAGTGGAGTGCACGAACTTAACCACCACACTACTGGGCCGGCCCAACAAATTTTTTTAAATTTAATCTAATTTATTTTTTGGCAATAAAAAGTGGATATATTTAAGGTGTACAATGTGATGTTTTGATATATGTATACACTGTGAAATGATTACCACAATCAAGCTAATTAACATATTCATCACCTCACATAGTCACCCAAACAGTTACCTTTTTTTTTTTCGTGGTGAGAACACTTAGCAAATTTCAGGTATACGATATAGTATTATTAACTGCAGTCACCATACCATACATTAGGTCCCCAGAACTTGTTCATCGTGCATAACTGAAGCTGTGACCAGCATCTCCCCATCTCCCCACGCCCAGCCCCTGGGCCCCACCATTCTACTCTCTACTTTTACGAGTTCCAGTTTTTTAGATTCCACATATAAGTGAGATCATGTAGAATCAAACAATTTTTTAGAATAAGTTATGTCCCAAATATTTCATGAGACATACTTATACTGAAATATTATTCATTACTTATCTGAAATTCAAATTTAACTGCGGTTCTGTATCTTTATCTATGTAATTATGCATTTATTATGTATTAATTGATGTTCTGCATTTATGTCTGAGGCCACTTTATAAAGAACCATAGAAGACATTTCTTTAAGGTCTCAGTTCCAGAAAAAGTATATTATCTCCTGAGCACCTAATTCATTTCTTTTCTTCTGGACACTATGAAGTAAGCAGAAGAATTGATCTGGACTCGAGATTTGTTATCAAAAAGCTGCCATTCTGATGAAGTCTACCCACTGGTCTGAATCTGACAGAATCCCCACAAATTTGGTAGTCTTGACTGGCTATAGGCAATGAGGAAAACGGCTACATAAGAAACAAACTTTATTATTAAAAAAAACAACAAAATGAGCAAAAACTAACTAAACAACCACAACAAAAAAGCCCTCTGGTTTTCCAGTCCCTTTTTGGTGGTCTCAAAGAAGAATCCAGGGAGGCTGGGCCAGCGACATCTTCAATGCCGGCCACCTGGGCAGTTGGGTCTGTGCTCTTGGGGACCCCCAGGGCCAGCCTTTGGGCCTCATAAGCCAGTATCTTTCAGACAGCATAGAAATGCATCTGGGAATAAAGTCTTTCCCTTCCCTTCTCCCTACATGAGCATCAGGCGTGAAACCCCAGCTGGCCACTCATTAAGATGCCAAATTTTACTTCTTTCTCCTGTAAGAAGAGAGTGTCTGTCACTGGGGAGGTGATATCCTCAGCTGCTGGAGAAGGGGAATAAATTATCCTTCTCTTGACGTCCCCTGCCAGCTTGTTAGCATCACTGACAACCGCTCAAAGCAGCAGAGCAAGAGAGATGGCAATGAAGCAGAGCAGGGGGAAAGTTGCCACTTTCAAGCTTACACTGGGCAGGTTGTTATCTGGAGTAATTACCCAGTATCAGTTTCACTCAAAAGTTCTCCTCCCCCCTGCTTTCCTATAAGGCAACACAAAAGGAAGCCTGCCACCCCATAGCAGTCACAGCCATGTACTTCTGCTCTGGCTACGTCTCATTGTGCACAGCATCAGGAAGGGATGAACATTTCTGAGACGCCCTTCCAAAGGCTAGAGGGCATAGTGTAGGGCTTATAGGGAACTCTCCGGGGTCAGAAGGACCTGGGGCTTAAAATGTGACTGTATCACTTACTTATTAGCTGGGGTCACCTCAGCAAATAGCCTCCTTAAGCCTTTGTTTTCTCGTCTGTAAAATGGGCATCATGAGTCCATCCTCTCCCCAAGTTTATTGTGAGGACTAAGTATAAAATGTTGAATGGTGCTTGGCGTAGAGTAAAATCTCATTGAAGGGTCTTATTCACCTGCAAACCCAACCCTGTGAGCTGTGCAGCCCTCCCTCTCCACCCACTTCATCGTTATTTCCTTCTCAGCCCCACTGAGGGCAGCTAAATGATCAGTCTTTGCACTCCAGACCAGAGATGACAAGTGGGACAATGTCTGCCACAGAACAAGTGTTAGTGCCAGGTCTTGGGCCAGCTGGGTATGACAGGATGATTCTGTGTGAGAAGAGCCCAGCAGGGGAGTCCCCAGTGGGCAATGCGCCAGGGCAGCACCGACCTTCTGGAATGCACCTGGCAGTGCACAGGTGCGCCCTTCCTTTCTGCATCAGCGACTGGCTCACATGATACAGGTGAGACAGTAGCCTGAGCAGCCTCCCAGAGCTCGTGGCAAGAGTTTCTCTGGGCACCTGATAGAGGCATTGTTGGGGTGGAATGGCTGAGGAGGCTCGGGGAAGAGCATTGTATCTTTGAGGGCCCCCACTTCAGGTGAGGGGCGGGCAAGAAAGGAAAGGCTTATTCTCCATCTTGTTGGTCACCCAGCCCAGAGCTTACACAGGTTGTTTCCTTGTGGCTAGGACATTAGTTTTTGTGGCCAAAATTACATTTTGCCCACTCTACTATCCATTCTCCCCTTCTGCCTTAGCGATAGAATTCCTAATTTTTAGCTGTGCACATGTGTGCCCAAAGACCAGTTTCCCACTTTCTCTTGCACTTAAAGGTGGCCACATGGCGAGGTACTAGCCAGTTAGATGGAATCAGAAGTGCGGCGTAGCAACTTCCAGGAAACTTCCTTAAAAGATAGTTAACATATGCCCTTTGCCACTTTCTCTCTCCTTTCTATCCTTGTGGACTAGAATGTGGACATGATAGCTGGAGTTTAAGCAGCCTTCTTAGGGTAGAAGCCAAATGCTGATGGAGGAACAGACGGATAGATGCAGCCTGGGAGCCTGAGTCTCTGAGCATGAACGGCCGCAGTAGCTCTGGGCCATTTCCCCCTGGACTGCTTTTATGATGGAGAGAACTAAACCATCCTGTTGAAGCCACTTTTACTTATCTATTTTTGTCATATACATTTGGACCTAATTCTAACAGATAATTCAAACTCAGAAAGAATTATTATAGTCATCACACACCAATAGAGAAGACTATCTGGAGGGTGGTAGGACCAAACGTTTTTCATTTTAGACAATCAGAAAAAATTTTTTTCTGTTTTTAAATCACTTTGTTATTGCTTTTGGTTTTTGTTTTCTCTCTTTCTTTTCTTGTCCTTCTTTCTGATTTGTTTGTTTGTCTGTCTGTTTGCTGGGAAAGATTCTCCCTGAGCTAACATCTGTTGCCAATCTTTCCCCTCTATTTTTTCCCTCCTCAAAGCCCAGTCCATAGCTGTATATTCTAGCTGTAAGTCCTTCCAGTTCTATGTGAGCTGCTGCCACAGCATGGCTACTGACAGCCGGGTAGTGTGGTTCCACGCCCAGGAACGGAACCCAGGCCGCTGAACTGGGACATGCAGAACTTTGACCACTAGGCCATCAGGGCTGGCTTATGATTTTTTTTGCTTGTTTTTTAAATGCCCATTCAGAACATTAAATGAAATCTCCCCGGGCCCCATACTCTTTCTTTTCTACTTTATTTCTGCAAGGTCTATTATCTGCCTGGAGATAAATGTTGTATGATTTTGTTTTAATCCTTGAATTGCCTCCACACGAAAGACTTCTCATAAGTTTGAATTTAAATTAAAGCTTTTGCTAAATCTTTTTCTCAGTCCTTTCTGTTGTTGTACGAGCATCCTATAGAAGGTGTCTAGCTGCCTGGGAAGAAGGATACTCTGTGGGGAAGACAACTTGCCACCTGCTCAGGCCCACGCCATGGCCAGTTAATGTCTGTGGCTCAGTGTCTTCTCTGTCGCTTCATCATCGCAACGAGCACAGGATGGTCTCACAGCCCGAGAAATCTACTTCTTCGTTACTCTAAGGCCCTAACTAGTTTATTTGGGCTGTTTTTCACAGCTGGCATCTGCTAAAGCCAGTCTACAACAGCTAATTAAGCTAATTCAGCACAATTACCCCAGTCATGGTTACTAGTCCGTGTCTTATATCTGAGATCCCCAAGAGATCCAGTGAGTGCCACAGGAAATGGCGCTGTTACCAAACTCGGGCTTTCTCATCTCCTTCCGTTCGGATTTTATAGGAACAGGTGTCCTGGGAAGCCTGTTGGCCTCACGTCTCACACACATATCTGCACTCAAGTCTCAAGACAAGAGTCAGTTGGGAGCTATGGGGGCCTCGGGGTGGGGGTATTGGTGACTACCTATGTTTCCCAGACTCCGTGATGACAAGAATCACCATTAAATCCCAAATTCCCCCAATCCAACCCAGACCCACTGGATCCGAATCTCCAGGGAGGGCCTGGGTGGTTAGGGAGACGCTGACCCAGGTCTCAGTGAGCAGAGCTAAACACAGAGCTGGCTTTGGAGTTCGATGGACCTGACCACCCTTGTCTTGGGCAAGTGATTTAACTTCAGAGCGCCTCAATTTCGTCATCTCTAAAATGGGGGTAACAAGTCCAACCTTTCAGGCTTGGGGTGAACACTGGGAACAAGATCTACGTGAAACACCTGGTGCTTAGCAAGAGCTCAGCCGATGGTGGCTGCCAGCATTGTTCTGGTGACAAGGATTTTCATGAGCCTGAAGAAGTCTTAATTTGCATTCAAGAATGGGGAGGACTTTGAACTTCACTCAGGAGCCCGCATTTCCCCTAAGGTGGGGGGTACTTTGGGGTATTGCCTTGTTCAAGCAGGAATCCTACATCCACGCAAACCAGTTCCCACATCAGGTCTCTGGGATCTTAAACTCGGTCCACAAATCCGGAGGGAAAGTGTTTGTCCTAAATCGTCTTAAATACTGTTTCTGGGCTTTTCTGCTGTGGGGCCAACAGTGCCTCTACAGGCCTGGCCTAAAACCCTTCTTGGCCTTGGGCTCCTCCTCTGCATATGCACACAGACACCCGGACTAGGGAATTTGGGCTCAGAAGGTTGGAGAACTCCTAGGGAGCCAGGCAGGTCGGGATTTTCTTTCTCTCCTTAGAATCACATAGAGACACCAAGCGGACCTAAACATTATTCCCTCGGCCTGCCCTAATCTCCTGGCTGGCACTGATCCAAACAACTGATAATTATGACTGTTTAGTAGCAAAAAGACGACCCTGGGGACCCTAGCTGAGTATGAAACCCTCCATCCTATGCCCAAATACAGCACAGAATTGAAGATAGTGGGGGAGGGGTGTGGGTAATGTCAGATGAGAATCTTCATTTCCTAGGCACACTCTGAGCGTTATGCTATTTCGTTTTAATAACTGCCCTAATAAATGGGCTCTATGCTACCCATTTTACAGATAGGAAAACAGGTATAATCTTCCAGTCAAGCAAATTGCTCAAGGTCACACAAGCAGTATAACGAAGAACCAGAATGCACATCTATAACGAGTGACTCCCACACCCGTGCCCTTTGCCCTCCACCAGGCTGCCTCTAACAGTAGAAAACAGAAGAATTGAGAAATCCACTGACCAAAGTTTAAACAAAACATGAAGGCATTCCCGTATTTGGTTTAGATTTCACCCATTTTCTCCTGACATAAACAATGTCACCTCACCTGAGGGTTACAGGCCAGTTATGTAGGACCTTCTTCCTTAAACCTTGAGCCAAAGGCTCACCTCTCCCTGCAAGGCTTTTGTTGGCCTCTAGAGCCGAAGGAGCAAAGGGTCGGAGAGTAGATGTTTTAGGCTTTGGGGTCCACGTGGTCTCTGCGGCAAATCAGCTCTGCCTGGAGGGTGCAAGCAGCCACAGAAAAGACGGACAGGAAAGAGCAGGCTGTGTGGCAGTAACACTATTTACACCAACAGCTGTGGTTTGCCAACAGGGTTCTTTCCTGCTTGTCTTCCAACTTCCTCTCGGTACCAGCATAATACACCTGTACATTGTGAATACGTAGTCAGATCAACAACACGTGAGCTGAAGCCCTCTGCCCTCTGAGATTAAAATGAAATCACATGCAGGGGCCAGCCCCGTGGCCTAGTGGTTAAGTTTGACATGCTTCGCTTTGGCAGCCTGGGTTCAGTTCCTGGGTGCAGACTTACACCACTCTTTGGCAACCATACTGTGGTGGCTCACATACGAAATAGAGGAAGATTGGCACAGGTGTTAGCTCAGGGCAAGTCTTCCTCAGCAAAAAAAAAAAAGAAAGAAAGAAAGAAACCACATGCAGAAGCAAGCCTGTCTGCCACCCAGTCTCTCCAGGGGGAATGAAATTTACCCTATTTCGCTAAGGTAATCTAGTTTAGGGATCGTCTTGCCTTCCTATATTTCCCATCCCTATTCTACACCACATCGTGCCAGACATAGATCCTAGCCTCTTTGCTTAACACACATGTGTGTGCATGCACGCACACACATACACATCCCATCATACAGAAATTTGTGTCTAGCCGAATTACCTCATGGGGAAATGGATGTTGGGTTTACACTGAAACGATTCGAACATTTAACATCAAATATATTATCCTTATTCTCAAAATTCCTTTGGCCACTTTCTTTTTAAGTTCTAGCCTCCTACCATCTTGCTTGGCTTACTGTCTTCCAGAAACTTCTCCCACTTTGTTAGGCAGAGCAATTCAGCCCTTGTCTCCGCCCATCTCTGTGCCTCCCTTGGCCGCACTAGAAGATGTACCATGTTCTCTTCATTCCTCTCCCACCAGCCTCTGCCAGAGGAAGGGGATAACTTAGACATATACTGCCATCACCCTGAAACTACCTCCCCCTTTAAAATCAAAAGCTGCTCTATAGTTTTAGTTTTAACTGACATTTTTTTGTCCCTTATATAAATTAAAAATCACTCTATCTATTTATCAGATAAAGTTAGTTTTAACTTTAAGCAATAGAAGTGAACTCTAACATAAACAGGAGAAGGGGGTTATTGGACGGACACAAACAAAAAGCTGAACAGTTGGTTTCAGAAAGCCAGACGGTGCAGCAGGGCGGCCCCGGCGGGCAGGAGCCCGTGGTCTGTTTCTCTAATGCGCCACCACTGAAGGCAGCCCCAGAGCCTTGTCCCCACGCGTCTCTGCTCCAGACTGGATTCCAGAGAGAGACGCACTCTACTTGTTGGGGCCACATCCCAATTCCTGTGGTCGGGACCCTGAGTACTCAGGTTGGCAGCCCCATCAGAACCACATGGATTAAGGAATGCTGTGCCCTCCCTTAAAAACCAACAAATAAACAGATAGCCACACCCATCTGTTTCCAACCAAAGACTTCTCAGCCAAAAGAAGAGAATTACTCATCAGAATGCTGTAAATACGTGTAAGAGGCCATTATAAGGAGATCAGATACCGTTAGATGCCTCTCTCTTTCCTGGCTGAGGCAGTGAATGCTCTCTAAGGCGTACGTATAGCTGGCTCCTAAGCCCCGCTCCCTCAAAAGGCTTGCTCTTTGACTGTAGACTCCTTTATTCATGATCGCCCTGCAAACTCCAGGTAAAGTTTTACTATCATGCCCATTTCACAGATGTGGACATTGTGACTCCACTTCTGTGACGTGTCACTGACACACCTTATTTGCGATGGAGGTGGGATGTGAAATCAGCCTTGACTGCTTCCAGCCTACACTCTTTGAGGAGTTATTGAAATCTCTTGATTGTATAGGTCACCTGAATATCCCAGATGTCATCTGTCCCAAAGTACCATACCCTTCACCCACCTGCTTATGCAGAAACAACCCCTGGGAAGTGCCCCCGTCTCTCTGGACCTCCCTGGGACAGCGTCTGGCACATGCTCAGTAACAAGGTGCTTGTGCCCTCTGCTCTGGGCTCTTCACCTGGGCTCCTGACCCATCTGCAGTCAGCGCCCTCCAGGAGGGTACAAAGATACCCCTACAGAACTCAGGCCTCTTTCCTGCTGAACCCAGAGCTCTCAGGGTACCAGACATGTGCCGGTGGCTGAGGGGGGACTGGAAGCAGAGTGGAAGGACAGCCCCGTCTCCAGCTGTGGATGACACTGTTTCTTGGTCCACAAGAGATGATTCCCAGACATGGACACTAATCTTTCAGCTTCTGGCCCTAACCTCCTCCTGCTCCCTAGTTCCCCATTCACAGTTCTGCAGGGTTTGTCCGATTGCCCGGGCCTTGGTCGTACTCCGCACCCAGGCCGCAGGAAGGCTAAGACAATCACCTGGGCTTCTCCGCTCACATGGGGAACGTCCCAAATACACAAAAAGGGTTCAGAAATTGGGAGGTCCAAAAAATAAAAAATAACAATGGCAAATGCTGACCAGGAAGCCGCGTAGCGCCTCCGTTATCACTCTCACCCCCAGCTCCTTCACTGCATCCACTCTCCTCCTTTGGCAAAAACAAGCAAACACGTCAACATTAAAATCCCTTCATATTAAATCAGGCAATTCAATACTTGGGAGGAGGTGGAGTCCCACACAGCAGAGGACTCAATGTCCCAGCTTTAGTTTTGCTAAGGAAACCCTACCATTCTAAGGACCACGGAGAGCTCAGTGATCATTCATTAAGAAGATTGCAGCTGGAAGTGAAAAGACGAAAAGGAAGGCGCGGGGAGTTAGGGGCAGAGGCCTTGAGGTTCAGAGTCACCACTTTCTACAGATCGGTTCCTAAAACTTGTAAAGGAAAGAGTTCTTGTTTTAAAGTTAAACAGACTCAGGGTTCAGATTTTTGTTCCACCACCGTGTGACCTTGAACAAGTTCCTTAACATCTCTGAGCCTAAGTTTCCTTATTTGCAAACTAATGAGAAGGAAAATTGCAGAAAGCTTTAAATAAGATAATGCATGTAAAGTGGCTGGCAGATGGCTGCTTAATAATCTTCCTCTTCCTTCTGGGGAATTAAGATAAATAAGATTCCTATTTGTCCAATAAGCTAGTTTGTATATTTCTGTATAATCTTACCTATGTGCAACTGTTTTATAAAAGCATTTTTAATATTTCTGTGCAAAAGCATCTATAATTACTTTTAATAATAATTTCAAATAAAATTATTCTTATTTTAAAAGGAGCTTTTATTCTAAGTGGAAATCATAGACTAAAAGTTATCAAAGAGGGGCCAGCCTGGTGGCGCAGCGGTTAAGTTCGCACATTCTGCTTCTCGGCAGCCCGGGGTTCGCCGGTTCAGATCCCAGGTGTGGACATGGCACCACTTGGCACGCCATGCTGTGGTAGGCATCACACATATAAAGTAGAGGAAGATGGGCGTGGATGTTAGCTCAGGGCCAGTCTTTCCTCAGCAAAAAAGAGGAGGACTGGCAGTAGTTAGCTCAGGGCTAATCTTGCCCCCCCCAAAAAAAAAGTTATCAAAGAGTAGTCTATAGTGGCTAATGAAGTAAATTGTAATATATGATTTCTGGGCTTACAGAGAAGAAGGTAAATTAACTTTTATAGGGTGCAATACTGCTGTGTGCCAAGCACTTGATATTTAATCTCTACAACAGCCTTATAGGAAAGTCATTTTACAGACATAGAACCTGAGGCTAAGAGATGTTAAGTAATTTACTGAAGGTCACACAGTAGAAGTTTGTCTGAATATGAAACATATTGTCGAGAGTTCAGCTAAGCTACTCCACAGCATTGCTCCCTCAGCATCCATTTTGTTTGGCCATCAGCCTGGGGGGGGTCCTTAAACCCACACCAGCCCCTCATGCAAGCGCATGCCCCAGAAAACAGCCTGCAGAGTCACAGCAAATGAAAGTTGCTGGTATGACTTCCCCAAAAGCCCTTGTGATCACAGTCTCCCTGCGTCCCAGGGCCCATATGCTTTATGTGTCCTTTAGATGAGACCCCCATGGAGCTTACCCAGACCTCGCTCTTAGGGTTTGAATTCACCAATCTGACTCTAGTCTGGAAACCCTAAAGACTCCACCCACGTGCCCCAGTAAAGGCATGTGCCCCAGGTCCTGCGTTTCTCTGTCTGCACCCTGCCTTGACCTCCCCGTGTGGTCCCTCGAGGTATGCCATGTACCTCCTCCAGGACCTGCGAGTAATAAACTGCTCTATTTCAGTTTTTCTTGTGGTCTGTTGTTGAACTGTGCTCCACTTAACCAATGTTAATTTAGCAAAGTCATTACACACATACTCAAGCTACTTCCTCTAAACCGCTCTTGCTCACCTGGATCATGGATACCAAGCAAAAACAGGATAGGCACGTCCAAAGTCATCGCTAGGCAGCAGCAGTGACATCTGATAAGTTGCTGATCGCAGCCCCGTATGTTCTGCCAGTGAGGAGCCCAGGAGCCCGAATAGATTTAGGCACTTTAGTACTCACAGCACAGCAGACAGTAGAAGGTTCACGTCCGCATCAGTTCCCTTGCTCCCCAGGTCCCATGGCGGGGTGGGGAGGATGCAGAGGTGGGCACAGGTGAGTATGGTGCACAGAGCAGGTGTCTGACAGCTGAGGAGCTCTGAGCTCGCTCACCCTCCCCTCCAGAGAGAGAAGTTCTCTTTACTACCCTGCAATGTGAACAAATCTTCCTTGAGAGGGGAGAGAGGTCTTTATCTTTACTGTCCTGGAATGTAAATAAATCTGAGTAAATTAGCTATCAATGCCGAGATGTGAAAAAATGTGAGAGATTCATAGACGTAGTCTCCCATCCCAAAAAAGTAACGAGATGTTAATACACCGCCCTTGTTACCCCTTCACTCATTAAACGAATATCTACTCATTTATGCACTCATTCAAAATTAATTCACATATTATCAAGTGATTCCTACACGTACAGCTAGGTGTGCTGGTTGCTGAGCATAAAGCCGTAAGTTAGATGAATGCAGTCCTTCCCTTTCTGGGGCTAACATTTTATTTGGGCCCAGGATTTGTTTCTGCAGCCATCTTTCTCAGCCAATGTCCACCTGGGCTGACTCCAGATAATCGGGTTGTTTCTGGACGTCCCCTCTGAAAGCACGGATGGCGACTTAGACCAAAGATTCACAAAATCTTTTCAGAGAAGGAGCCATTTAACTAGTAAGTGAACCTAAATATAGGCTTATTACCAAGGCAAGGAACTGAAAGTCGGTGCTCAGGAGGGTCCAGTACACGTGTTCACTAAGTCTTAGGAGGGAGTCGATGGTGGCGTTGACGATGCGGAGACAACCAGGCACAGAAAGGACTGAAAAGACAAGGAGATAAAACACGGATGGTGAGCTCCAGTCTTAGTGATATCTTTGTGGATCTGACTCCAAAGACAAGGGAAACAAAAGCAAAAATAAACAAATGGGACTACATCAAACTAAAAAGCTTCTGCACAGTGAAGGAAGCTATCGTCAATATGGAAAGGCAACTTACTGAACGGGAGAAGATATTTGCAAATCATATATCCAACAAGAGGTTAATATCCAGAATATATAAAGAACTCATATAACTCAACAACAAAAAAACAACCAACCAGATTAAAAATGGGCAGAGGACCCGAACAGAAATTTTTCCAAAGAAGACATACAGATGGCCAACAGGCACATGAAAAGATGTTCAACATCTCTCATCATGAGGGAAATGCAAATCAAAACCACAATGAGATATCACCTCATACCCGTTAGGATGACTATTATCAAAAAGACAAGAGGTAAGTGTTGAAGAGGACGTGGAGAAAAGGGAACCTTCATACACTGCTGGTAGGATTGTAAACTGGTGCAGTCACTGTGGAAAACAGTATGGAGATTCCTCAAAAAAATTAACAGAACTATCATTTATTCAGTTATTCCACTTCTGGGTATTTATCCAAAAAATACAAAAACACTAATTTAAGAAGATGTATGCAACCCCACGTTCATTGCAGCATTATTTACAATAGTCAAGATATGGAAACAAGCTAAGTGTCCATCGATGGATGAATGGATAAAGAAATTATTCTGTATATAGACAATGGAATACTACACAGTCATAAAAAAGATGAAATCTTGCCTTTTCTGACAACATGGATGGACCTGGAGGATATTAAGCTAAGTGAAATAAATCATATAGAGAAAGACAAATACCATATGATTTCACTCATATGTGGAATCTAAAAAAACAAAATAAATGAACAAACAAAACAAACTCACAGACATAGAGAACAGGCTAGTGGTTACCAGAGGGGAAGGAGGTTGTGGGATGGGCGAGATGGGTGAAAGGGGCCAACTGCGTGATGATGGATGACAGCTAGACCTTTGGTGCTGATCGCTTTGCAGCGTAGACAGATGTGGAATTATAATGTTGCACACCTGAAACTTATATAATGTTATTTACCAATTTTACCTCCATAAAAAATAAAGACATGGAGATGAGCAACAGTCTTCTCCTTACAACATAAACGATCCTAAAAACAAATATTCTTTATTTCCATGGTAATTACTAGTTTGTTTCTTAGAAAATATTTAGCTTTTTGTTGTATCTGAAAGTAATGTATGCTTAGGATAATAAAAATTGAAAACGTAAAAAATGCAAAGGAATTAGTAACTCATCATGATGTCGTCCAGATAAACGGATTTTAACTTTCCAGAGTATCCTTTCTGGTCAACCGATATTCACATACTCACACATCTATGGGGATTTGGTTTGTCTTTCTTTTGCTGAATGCGAGTCCTGTTGTATATGGAGTTTAGTTTATTGCTCTTTTCCCCTTAACATTTCTAATAATAGTCTTCCAAAACAATTTTAATGACTACGCATTGGTTCATAATACAGATAAACATTAATTTATTCAACCAGCCCCACACTATTGCACCATAACTTGTGTTTTATTTTTTGCTGCAATAAATAGCTTAACGATCAGCATCTTTTTTTAGACATCTTTCCCCACATCGCTCTGTTTATTTCGTTGGGATTGATTGCCAACAGTGGGATATGAAACTAAAGGATGTGAACGTTATTGCTGAACTGCCCTCCGGAAACACTGGCCTATTTTACATTCTCCACTCGATTGTTTTGTCAAACTCTAAGCTTTTGCGGGGAGGATGATAGAGAGAGGGCTGGGGCGAGGGAAGAGGAAGCGGGGAAAAGAGAATCCGACGCGGGTAGCACTGGTGACTTACAGTTCATGAATCCTGGGAGCTTGTCCCCCCGCAAGCCTACCTTTGTGAATGTGCTCATCCATTTTCCTGAATTTGCTTCCCAGAAAAAGCTCTGATTAGTGCTTCTAGATTCTTCCGTCTGCAGTCCCCATTTGAATTCTCAAGGATGCTAATGTTAGATAAAGTCCCCTACACAGAAGGCTTCAGTTTTAGAACTTAAGAGGGTGTCTTTTCATTTTGAGAATTTTTCAAACGGTGAGAGGTGTCACAGCCTCAGTCTTATTATTCAAGACTGACTCTTCGAATAATACCCAGATTACAAAAGTAAATTTTTCAGAGTGTCTTTGTTTTTCCTTTCCTAAATGTGTAGATTTTTATTTCAAACATATTCCATACTCACTTAAAAAAAATTAGAAATGCAGAAAATAACACTAGAAGATAAACCATCTGTAATCTTCACAACACAGTCATTGTTAACATTTTAGTGTTTTCCTTTCAGGCTTTTATGCATGTATATATGACTTTTTCTTTTACAAAATTGTAAACATACTATAAATACAGTTTCTTACTCAGCTTTTTCCCACTGAACAATGCCATGAGCAGCTCGCCACGATGTTACATAACCTTCGGAAATATTCATTTTAATGGCTGCCAGATAGTCCAGTGAGAAGATGAACCTTAATTTATGTTGTCATTCCCCTTGGGGGGACATTTAGGATATTTCTGACTATAAATAACCCATGTCAACATCTTTGTGCATAAAGCTAATTTCACGGTTATCTTTGATCTAAGATAGGTTATTAGATACAAAATAGTAAGAATAGCTAATGATAACAATGATTACTTACTGAGCACTTACTATTATCCAAGAATTTTACTTGCATTACTCCTATTCACAATGACTTTTTTGGGTAAATAAGCATGTCCCCGAAATGTAAATAAAGAAACTGAGACTCCAACATTAACTCGCTTTAAGATGCAAAGCCAAGCCTAAGCCTCGATCCTTATTGTTCCAAAACCCCTTCCCTTTCACCCAAACATACTCAAGCTTTATTATATCACAGGGTGTAAATATTTTTAAGAATCCCGACATGCATTATGTCCTATTACTTCTGCCTTCTTTTCTTCAATATAGAAAATTTTAATTTTCATAGATCTGTTTATGCTTGTTTGCGTGATTGTTAGACCTAGAATGGTTTTAAAAGTTTACATTGCCAAACGTCAGTCTTTCCCTCTATTCTAAGCTTAGAAGGTTGGGAACTATCCACTACTTTTTCTTTTCTCTTTTTGTCTATTTGATTTTTTATATTTAATTCCTTATTCCATGAAGAATTTAATTTAGTAGGTGGAATCAGCTGTGAAATTTAGTTCAGTATGGGAATGAAAATAAGTTAATTTTTCTCTCAAATTCCTAACCACTTAACCCAATTGCACATATTAAAGATATTTTCTTTGCTATTGAAAGATATTAGATTTTTTTAATACAATAGAATGTGTTCCTTTGCTTTCTCCTCTCATTTATCCATCTACTCATTTCACAACTATTTATCCAGTGCCTGTTCTGCCAGATCTTGGGGACACAGTGGCAGAAGACAGCAGATTACTAATCAAATAATTAAACCAACAATTACTTGATTATAATATGTCTAACAGCTGTGAAGAAAATACAGCGAGTACCATGATGGCTCATAGCAAGAATACCTAATTTATTCTTGCACAAATATCACGCTTTTAATTACTGACGTTTTCTGAATTTTAACATCTAATAATTTAATATTCCCTAACTCATTGCTGCTCTTGATTGTTCTGTCAGGTGAAAGTAGAAATTTTTTTTCAACTTATGAAAATATCAAATTGTACGATTGAATTAAATAACATTAAATAGAGTAATTAAACTGTAAAGAATTATCATTATGATATTCTGTAACTCTATCCAAGTTTTCTTTTAAATTCTCGACATTTTGTAGCTTTGTAGTTTTCTCCAGACACATTGTTCAATTTTCTTAAGTTTGTAGGCATTTCATATTTTTTCTGCTATTGTGATTAGAATCCCAGTTTTTATTGTATTTTATAACTTGTTTTTAATGTTATAAAAGCAAGCTATTGGTTTTTATGTATTTATTATGTATTCAGCTCCTCTGCTGAGCTCATTAATTCTCACTTTTTTTCAATTTTACTCCATTTGGTTTTCTATAGATGCATTCCTATCTGCAAATAATAGGCTTTTTCTCTTCCTTTGCAATGTTTAGCCCTTTTCTCCTATTCTATTTGCATCAAATTGACCAGAACTCCAGAAAAATAAATAATAATGGTGATTATAGGCTTCCTTATATTGTGCCTGGTTTGATGAAAACTTCTTCATCATTTCACTGTTTCCTATGATGCTGTCTGACGGTTAAGCATGATACTTCCCAACTGGGTTAAGAAAGTATCCATCTATTCCTAATTTTAAAAAGAGCTTTTATCAGGAATAGGCATTGAATTTTATAATTTTTGCGATCTCTCACGTAAGATAATTATTTCTTTAACCTATTAGCTGCTGCATTGGTCACATTTGACTGCACTGTCTGGTGAGTTTCTTCTAAAGAAGGCTGCAAAATTCTTGAGTACTTTGGTGGCTTTGGAAAGAAGCTCAGACCCAGAGTCACCCACCTTGGTAGAAACAGCTCTGTGAATTCAAGAGGAAGATGCTCCAGGCTCCTGAAGAAGAAACCCAAGACCCCACCAGGCATCTGAGTGAGGGCCACTGCAAAATGTTGTGTAATTTTTAAGAACATTTCATTTCTCTGGGGGAATAATGACTTGATTTGATGATGGAAGGGGCATTGCAGTTTTCTGTGTTACAGTGTCAGTAGATTTGGGGCTTGCCCTCCTCTTGGCATGCTGTATATTACCTGGACCTTGGCATAGTTTGGTCTGGTAAGCTTGGTTGGAGGACATAGCCAAATATAATTGAAGATGTGAAATAAACCTTGGCCATAGTTTTGGGGTCTGGCATTTAGTCAACTTGGAGTAGACCTTATTAGAAATAATTTCCTGATCAGTCTCAGTCTTCTAACAGCTATATCCAAGAGCCTTGAGTTGCTGGGTTGCCAATTTCATTGGTCATTCATTCAACGAATATTTATTGCGCATCTCCTGTGTGTCCAGCACTGTGCTAGCGTGTTTTAAAATGTAGGTCTTATTATGATTCAGGTATGGTGAGGCCAGCAGATCAGGAGATGACTGCCACTGAAAAGATAGTCTGTTTCTCATAGTTCCCAAGAGGAGGGAGCATGCATGCCACACAGGGCCACCAGGGAAGGGGAGGTCAGTCAGCAGCCACAGAGAGGGGAAGGAAAACAGGGGCAGGAGCCTTTATTGCAGTTTTTATGGGAAGGGACAGGCAAGGCAGGGCGACAGGCTCAGCATTGGCTAGTTTGAATAATTTCAGCGTGCTCTGGGGTGTAGGAGCTGGATTCAGTTGTCTGGCACCTGGCCCCGGGGTGACTAGGGCAGGGGAACAGTGCCCTGGAGGGTAAGAGCCCAGTGAGAGCCCAGTGGCTGTGGGTATGGGCTTCAGAATGGTTGATTGGCATAGGAAAGGTGCACTTGTAGGTGAATCCTTTACTATCTCTAAAAATTAGTTGCCCTGGCAGGGGCAATCTCCCCAGGATCAACAAGGTCCCCAAATGTGAAAACATAAGAAAATACAGAAAATAAAGAGGGGATTAATGGACAGAGCTTCAATGAGAAAGAGACACAGCAAGCCATGAGAAGGGTCAGAGAAAGAACTTCCTGGAGATGCTGGGAAGTCCTTTCCTGAGAGTCCATGGTCTCTTAACTGGGACAGCAGCAGGCTCGGCTGGGGAGCGCTTGAATTAACAGAAGGGTAAACAAAATAAGGCTGAGAGTTGACCAGAGTCTCCACCCTCTGCTGGAGAGACAGGCATCCACTGTTCTGATTTTACTCTTCCCTGAAATGGGTCAAGAACAGAGAGGGTTCCGAGGACAGAGATGAAGGGCCACATGCTGGAGGAGGAACCCCTGGTGAGATCTTGTCCACAGGGCTGGATGGGACAGACACTCTCCCGACAACTGGCCCTTCTTCAGATGACTTTGGGGTCCCTCCAGCATTCTCTCCGATGTGGCTCAGAGTTGGGTGGGGTGGGGTGGGAATCTACTACTCAGGATGATTTCTTCACCTCCCCTGGAGGGATGGAGACATCAGCTTAGGTCCGTTCTCTTTTAGGGCTGCCAGAACATTGTTCTTGCTGTGAGTTCATCAGTTGACCACATAGGCCAGTCCCTGCTCGGCATAAAACCTCAGAAGACAGAGTTCAGCAAACTAAAGAGTTTTGCAGTGAAGAAGGGGACCCAGATGCCCAAACTTCGTGTTCAAAAAAAGAAATCTAACCAAGTCTTCGGTTTTATTTATTTTTATATCTATTCACGTGGAAGAAGAAAAAGTGTCAGTGATCCTCTTCTGATTTATCAAAGAAAACTCACAAGCATCTATACCTTTCAGGAAACAGAGACATCAAAGGGAGCACTCTTCCATTACCAGGACAACTAATGATTCAGCCAACCGGTAAGAATGGCAGAATTTTTTTCTTACAAGTGTGTTTACCATTTGCAAGGATTGTTTTACGATGCAGAATATTCTCAGGGAAACGGAGAACATTTTATCTTCAGGAGACCATTTTCATCATCAGTTGAAAGTATGCACAGTTTCAAGGTTAAGCAACAGAATTTCACTTTTGAGGACCTAGGAAAAAAGAATAGGCTGAGGATCTAAGAACTTATGGAAAGGGGAAGGGTAGCAGAGGAGCAGTAACAAATGAATTACTCGGCGTGAGATGTTTTTCATCTCCGTACTTAAAAGCAATTCCAATTGTTACTGATGTTCTCAAAGAATATCACCAAGGATATAGTTCTAAACCATAGCGATGTGTCTTAAAATCCCCTTCTCTTTCTTCCTTCTCAATCTTGCTTACACACCTTGTCGATCAAAGCCTCTCTCTCCATTTCATCTCTACCTCGCTGCCAACACTCCCCAATAACCCGTCCAAGTGACTTTCGGCTCCTTTGCCTCCCCTCCACCCTCACTCCTGGATCTATTTTTTTCTCTCTCACTGGATATTTGCTTCCTCTCTGATGGAAATGCTCTGGCCTCTCCTCCTAGGTGTTCCAGCCCAGGCGTTGGGTTGACAACTTCAAATTTCCCTTGGAAGGAGAGCAGGGAGGGAGGGAGATGCAAATGATGCTCTTTCTGTAACAGTCAGGGGGATGGGAAGGTGCTGTAAATCTCATCGTTTACTCTTTTTCCTTTACGACTCTCCTCATCAATGTGGCAATATCTTAAGGGCCCAGGTTAATGGCCCACAAAACCCATTTGGCATGTTTTTAGTCCAGACCACTGATCCTTGGGTATGATGGGTAGAGGTGCTGGGAAAGGGAGAAGAAAGGCTGCCAGTCTCCAGGGGGGCGTTTTCAAATTAGACATGCCTCTCCAAGGAAATCCTGAGCCCTTTCTCTCAACTGAGAATCCCCTTGACTTCTCCTGCTCTCAAATCCTGAATTTAATTTATCAGTAAATCCTGTTGGCTTTACTTCAGCATTTGTGCAAAACTCAACCACTTCTTGGCATCTTAATGTCACCGCTCCAGTCCAAGCCACCAGCAACTCATACTTGGATTATTGCAGCAGCAAACCTGTATTAGTTTCCTATGGCTGCTGTGAAAAACTACCAGAAATTCAGCCGCTTAAAAACAACACAGATTTATTATCTTACCGTTCTGGAGGTCAGGGGTCCAAAATGAATCTCACCAGGTCAAAATCAAGGTGTCAGTAAGGCTGCGTTGGAGAATCTGTGTCCTTGCCTTTTCCAGCTCCTGTCAACTGACTACCTGCCTTGCTTGGCTCGTGGTCAAGTCTTCCTCACTCTGCGTCACTCTCTCACTTTCCTGCCTCCTCCTTCCACTTCTAAGGATCCTTGTGATTACCTTGTTCTGACTTGGATAATCTTCCCCATCTCAAGGCCAGCTGATTAGCAACCGTAACTCCATCTGCAACCTTCATTCTCCCTTGCCGTGTAAAACAACATATTCACAGCTTCCAGGTCTAGGCCGTGGACATCTTTGGGAGGCTATTATTCCCCCTTCCACACCTCTAACCCATCTCTCAGCTTCCACTCTTGCCTCACTTCAATCTCTTCACATGGCAGCCAGAGTGAGCCTGATGAACCATTTATCACATCCCTTCTCTCCGCTCAAAGCCTTCTCTCGGCTCCCACTTCATAGTCCCAACACCCCTCAACACCACTAAGGTTCTTATCAGCTCTATTAACATATTTGCTGATATGAACAATCCTCTCACTCCCGGCATCGACCTTACTGCATTGCGGGGACAAGGACTCATTCCCTTTGCTCCTGCTTTGTTTAGAATGTCTTCGTCTGTATTCGTAAGTGAGGTTGGTCTTTCGCTCTCCGAGTTGTCTTTGTTTGGTTTTGCCTTGTAGCATAGATTGGGGGCTTTGCATCTTCTATAGCGCAGAGACACTGAAATAGCATAGAAATAATTTCCTCCACAAAAATTTGAAAAGTGCCTCCAAGAATTTTTTTAACTTAGCTGAGCCTTAAATTGATTAAGCATAAGAAACATTAAGCAGTAAGGCAAAGAAGTCTCATAGAGCAAGCTTTTCAAAAATACATATCATTTGTTGTCTTTCTCCGGGAGTTTTCCCATTCTGTTTACCCACTTATGTAACCCAAATAGAATACCAAAACTTCAATTAAGGTGCTCCTTCCTAAGCCACATCCAGTCCATCTTAGAGTGTAACTCTGAGGTACTCTTACTGCCCGGATTTCAAGCTGGCTTGGTGGCCAAACGCCCCACGCTGTTCACCAGACGGCTGATTGAGTTTACAGGTAGCCTGCTCACCTGGGCAGACTGAGGGAGCTAACGGAAGAGAAAGCCTGGGATGACTTTCTAGGACTCTGCAGTAGCTGGGGGACCCTTCAGCAGTCCTTTCCAGCCCAGGATTTCCCAACATGTACCCTCTGACTGGCCAGAATGAAAATGAAGATGGAATTAGTTTACACTCCTCCTCACACATGTTAAGCCGGTGTCGTAGTCAGCTTGGGCTGCTCTAACAAAACACTGCTCACTGAGTGGCTTAAACAACACTTATTCCTCACAATTCTAGAGGCTGGGAAGTCCAAGATCAAGTGCCAGCATGGCTGGTTTCTGATGAGTGCTCTCTTCCTGGCCCGTAGACCCTGCCTTCTTACTGTGTCCTCACTTGGCAGAGTTAGAGAGAGGGAGAGAGAGCTCTCTAGTCTCTTCTTATAAGGACACTAATCTCATTATGAGGACTCCACCCTCAGGACTTGATCTAAGCTAACTATCTCTCAAAGGCCCCACCTCCTAATACCATCCCATTGGGGGTTAGAGATGCAACATACAAATTTCGGGGACACAATTCAGTCCTTCATAGGCAGATATTTGCTAGTCAGAAGGAAGTCGTTTCCCACTTTAGTCTAACAGAAGAATCAAATATTGGCCCCCTCAACACACAGACCCTCTTTTATTTTAGTTAAAAGCTACTAACTTGGGATTTGCCTACTGTTAGTCTTCTCAACATCACCTCAGCCAAGCTTTATAAACTATGTCTACAAGAAAGCCCTGCAGAAACTGCTCTCAGAAAAAGGCTGAATCCGTGACAAGAGGGACAAGATCCAAGACAAGAGTCCTGTGTCTAACATGAAATATGATTTTCGCATGGAGATTGGAAGCTCACTCTGTAGCTTAGAATAAAACTTTGCTGCCCTGGGAGCAATTCTGGAAGCCTTGACTGCCCAACAATCTGAGGGTCTTTGCTGATCAGCTAAACCACATAATTGCTATCAGTACTGGGCTTCCTGGTGTCTCAGACGCCCCGAGATTAAGACAGAAGAGATTACAGCTGTTGCTTCCATGCATTCTCTCAGTGGGGCATCCCTCCTACAATAGGAAGGGCGGTCTTCCAGTTCGCCTTGCAAGCACCCCTGCGTTCAGCATCACAGCCTCAGTGGTGTGTCAACCACACTAAGGACAGGTGGTCAACACAACATTCCCAGCTGGTCAGAGCAGCATGGCCGCTCATAGCAATGGCCAGTGACATAAGACTGCCCTGTTATGTAGCTCAATATTTTTCCTCTCTCTTTTAATGTCTCAAATCACTCAGAGAAGTACTACATATTATAAAGAGATGGGGCTCACAAAAGCTGCGAGAGCATCAGCTCCAGTCGATGTCAGTGGCAACCTGTACATGACCCCTGGCCCAGGAAACAGACAGTAGAGTTGAGGAAATGAGAAAAACTCAACAGGAGATTATCTGTATGAGTATTGAGCATACCATCTTCCTGGTCCATAGGGTCCATAGGATTCAGAGCTGTTAGTATTATTATGGTTGTTACTGTTAATATAAGGTTATCGTTAGAAGCGTGAGAACAATGTTGAGAAACCCCATATCCTCACTCTTCCATTGTCACCATCCACCTTCCTCCTAGCCGTTGTAGGGGGCCAGGAGGCCTGACAATGAGCCAGTGCTGGAGAGTGAGCTCCAGGGGCAGAAGCCAGGGATAGGCATCCACTCTGAGCTGTTCAGAGCATAAGGAGTCAGAAGTGGGAGACTGAGCCAAGACCTGAAGAAGTGCCGAGAGTCAGAGCCAGGGCAGCCAGAGCCAAAAACCAAATCCAAAAGCTGCTGGTAAAGGGAGAGAGACTGTGGGTCAGAAGCCAGGGAGAGCCCAGAGCAGACAAGAAGCCAGTGAGGAGCAAATTGAGGCGACGCTGGGAGGTTGTCCAAAATGGTGCTGGCATCGCCACAGTTCCCCTTTCCAGGCCACTGGGCATGGCCCTGTTTAACCATCAGAAAGCTAAGGGGTCAGGGCCCCATGAACAATACTGTAGGACAGCCATTCTCGCAGTGGGGGTCTTAGGTCCAGCAGCATTGGCGTCACCTGGGAACTTGTTAGAAATGAAATTCTCAGGCCCCACGCCAGACCTGCAGAATACGAAACTAAGGGTGGGCCCTGGCATCGGCAATAAGGAACTGCAGGAAGGCAAAGTATAACTCAACATTTCTCTACTTTAGCTATACCAGGAAATGACCCGAGCACCCAGCCCAGGTCAGTTAAATCCAGATCTCTGAGGGATGGGGCTATGGGGCTTTTGGCCGTTTTTTAAAAAGGCTCCTGGATGATTCCAATGGTGGGGAAAGCACTAGCTTCAAAAACCTTCGTAAGAGAAATCCCTTTATAAATGAAGGGTATTAATATGTCATCATGGTTACCTGGGCTGGAAACAGTGGAGAGACCCCAGTCCTGATTTTATCAGCCCTCTTCTCCAGTTTCATGTAGCCTTAAATGAGATGGCTTATCGGAAGGACCTTTAATGGCATTAACTGACTCTAGTTAGAGGCTTTCTCCTCTCCTGCCCCACAGATTACTTCTCGAGTGTCCGAGTAGAAACTATAAGCCTTTGAAGTGAGAAGGGCGAGCTTTCCAGAAACCTGGATCAACAAAACCAAGAGGAAGGCACTCTGTGGGTCGTCTCATGATCACCTGGGAGAGACCAAGGGTTTTTCCCACAGAAATGAAAATGAACTCTAGAGTCAAGACAGGTTCATTGTGTTCTCTGTAATGGAAGATCTACTTACTAATTTCATTTGGGGCTAAAATCTTTATTGTCTACTCAGCGTTTCAATCTGTTTTCAGTTTTTTTTGGTGCTTCTCTACTGAATTTCCGTAAGAAAATTCCTATGCCCTCTCTGGCTTTTCCTCTTTTCTCTCGAAGCCTTATTCCCCTCCCGCCCTTCCCTTCCTCCTTCACCCGTCACACGGTCTGAGAAACGTCATGTAGATTTGATGTGAATAACACATCCTTGGGACTGTGCCTTGCTTGGGTTAAGACCACTCACAGCCACCGCCAGCCACGATTGCCATTATAGTCAAAGGCAGTTTTTGCTAAGTATGCTTACGAATTTACCAGAGAGGCTAGATTAATTGCCGTTCATAATATCTTAAAGCTTCCCATTGTGTTAAGGGGCCACTTAATTCCTTCCTTCTAAACTAATTAATCCACAAGCAATATGCGTTTCATAGTCTCTGAGTAATTACCAAGCTGATACAGTGAGTTTCTAAGCTCAGGCCAACTGGGGCAGTCACACAGGCCCCCGGGCAGCAGCACCCACCCAGATCCCTGTACATGGAGCTGCCTCACCTGGCATCTTCCTCTTGCTGCCTCCTTGCCGGCAGATGAACCAGTAACATTTCTGAAAATTCATCTGCTCTTTTTTAAACAGTAAGAGACATGGAAGCAGAAATAACCTCCCGCTCCTGCAAAGCCAGGCTTTTTATGCCTAACTCAACTTCTTGTGAGCCGCACGGGGCGACTGAAGGAGGGTTGGTGGTAGGGAACTGTGCTGGCTGCATTAACCCCCGAGCTGTATGCAATTAGGCAAGTGCGGTGAGGGTTCCGGGGAGCCACTGCCCCTTCTTCCCACCCGCCTGCTTTGGCTCCGCAGGTTGATCCGCACCTGCTTCTTCTCTCCTCCCACCATTGCCCCAGCCCCTGCCTCAGGCCTTGCCCTTCACAGCCATTGCCAGCACCCCCACATTGTAAGAAAAGGTTGCATTTTGATTCACAAACAACTCCGCATCTCATTCTTACCTGGGAACAACTCAGTGACTTGACTCAGGAGGCATCTTCTCCGTTTTACAAATAGCTGCAATGAGGCTCCGGGAGTTTCAGTGACTTGCCCAGGGCGGAATTCAGACTCCACAGCTTTCTGACTGCAGCTGCTTGGGGGAACCACACTGCCTCTCTTGGGCACCTTACAAGACTCCTGGAGAAACCTTCTCCTGAGATCCCGGTGCACACCAACCCACCAGTTTCGATGTTGAGAATTCCAAATCAGAGATGGTTCATTTGGTTGGGGCGTTGGGTCTGAGTGAAAATTTACTGCCCTTGGAAAGGAGTAGCACGTTCAGCTTCCACGGAACACCAACACCACCTTGATTAGACTTCACGCTCAGAAGGCTCCTTACTAAGTGGAGACTGAGGGCCTAGCAAAGGAAGAGGCCGTTTTGTTGAGGAACAGAAAAGGAAATGTGGGGTGAAGCAGGCAGGCTCCAGAACCGGGGCACTGAGGACACCCTGGGATTGGGGTGGGGACAGGAAAGTGGACAGAGATCAGCGACAGGCGAGGTACGTGGATCAACTCTGTACCTCAGGAGTTAGCTTCAGGGTAGCCGCATCCCCTAGAACCGACAAGTGCCACCCGACTTGAAATTTCTCCTCTGCTCAGGTCTGAAAGCCCAGAGACACAGCCCACCTTCAATGAGGGTCAAGCCAGAGCCCCGAATTTGTCCTGCACTCAGATTCTGCCTACCCTCTGTCCAAGGCTGACGCCTTTCCCCCTGCATTGTCGTAACGCGGCAGAAACGTTGCCTCTGCTGTGGGTTGAGACAAGGAGTTAAGCCACAAGCCACGTCATCATCATTAGGCTCCTTTGGAAAAACTTAGGCTCTTAAACAAGTTGGCAGTCTTGTACCCCTCACCTCCTCTCCACTCATAGCTTCTGTGTGGTATCGTGTCTTATTCTCCCTATTCAAGCACGAACTCCATGGGAATGTCGATGCAAATAATCCATAATCAATCTATAAATCAAAATTGGGGTGAGTTTATTATGAGCCAGATCTGAGGACTAGCCTGGGGCCTTCCTTCCCCAAAGAAGGAAAGGCACCAAAGAAGTGGGGTGTACAGAGTGGTCATATAGCATCTTGGAACAAAGAGCTTACATCACATATGACAGGAATGCCCCTTTTACTACTGTCACGAGATTGCTTTGCTGGCACAACAGATCCGTGGTCACAAGCTGAGCACAGCAGGTGGGTAATTAATCCTTAGTTCCCAGGAAGAGATGCTTACCCTTAAAGAAATGCCGATATGGGGGGAAGTGACATCCCTACCTCTAGGGGCATCATTCTTGGCTTTGGGACATTGTGAAACTTAAAGCAGATATACAATGCACGCTCAGTGGCCATGTCAGGGCTTTCGGGAAAAAACAAGATCAGGCTGAATTAGTTTTAACCCAAATGGCTTCTTCATATACTCCAATATATCCTATTGCTTGTCATCTATTTATTAGGGGAAAGACTGTTTCTCTTTTCATCCATTTCTTACTACCTCTCTACCCAGCACAGATTTCCAAAGCTAATAAATTCTGCTTTAAGAAAAAAAAAACCTTGGTAAAATATATCAAAGCGAAGAGTCACAGAATATGCCACCCCAAAATATGCCTCTTTGGCATAGGGACTGTTTTACACCGAAGGCAATTGAGAAGCAGGTACAAAAAAAACCCTCTACCCTCCCTATTCCTATTTGCAGGACATAAATTTACAAAATGCCCCTCCTCCCCTCTCCACCAGGAAAGACAAAGCTTAATCCACCCCCCCCACACACACCCACCCCCAACACAACTTTAGACCCTTATCATGGACTAATTCTGCATAGAAACCTACTCGTTTACCATGCTTCTCCTACTCACCTCCCTATAAGTGGCCTCCCCTTTGCTTCTTTCATCTTCAGTTAAAGATGCTATATAAGCCAGAGTTTTATGATGCCTCTGAGAGGTACTTGTTTTTCCCTGGGTCTCTCCTATGTGTACATGAGTTAGACATGTTAATAAACTTCCGTTTGTTTTTCTCTTGTTAATCTGTCTTTTGTTATAGGGGCCCCAGCTGGAACTTAAAAGGGTAGAAGGAAAATTATTTTTCCTCTCCTACAAAAGAAATGAATAAGTTTAAGCTCTCTTGCAATGCTTTACACTTGGGTGGTGTCTGATGGAGAGTAGGGACTGGGTTTCATTCCCCTCTGCCTCTGAAGCACTGGCAGGATGCCGACAGGTAATAAATGCTGGTAAACATCCATTTAATGTTGCTGATTTGCTGTCCCCGTCTAGTTCACAATTCCCCAGGCTCTCTGTGGGTCGTTTCGAGTTTGCATGCATGTTTTTGGGGTCTGGAGGCTTGTTCCTTTCACCAGGAGGCGGCTGATATCCTCTGTGCTTGCTGCTGCCGCAATCTGATGCTCCCCTGCCGCAATCTGATGCTACCCTGCTTCCGCTGCTTCCCATATAACATCTCCTACAGCTCCCAACGTCTAGACTCCTTCCCTTAGATGCTTTCTCCAGGCAGCTCCTCGCTCTCCCACCCCCAGAGCTGCCTCCTCTCCACCACCCCCATTTGTCTAAATCCTTCACTAACCACTCAGGCCAAACTGCCAGTGGAGGCTCCATTTTCTACATTCTTATTTCTTTTATAGTCTAAGCCTCACGGTTTAGCCCTTTAGTCAGTGGTGTGCTGTGTTATCTTTGCTTACCTATTGACAAATAAAAATGGCAAGCAATAGGATATATTGGAGTATATGAGGAAGCCATTTGGTATAAACCTAATTTGGCCTGACTTTGTTTTTCCAAAAGGGCCTGACTGTGGCCCTTGAGCATGCACTGTATATCTGCTTAGACATTTTGAGATAAAGGTGCAACTTCTCTCCCCCTCCCAACGTTGGCATCTCCTTAAAGATTAAGCATCTTTCTTTAGCCTGGGAACTGATTGCTTTGACCACCCAGCTCATCTGTGACCACCCAGCCAGAGGCAACGGACCTGCCACCCTGCGGGGTTCACTGAGACGGCAGGCCTATCTGCTGTTTCCATCAGTCGCTGTGCTGACAGAGCAGCCTCCGTGACTATTGTAAAAAGGACATTTCAAACATATGAGAAACACACTCTTTGAGGGTATATAACCACCCTGTATACCCCCACTTCTTTGGAGTGCTCTGTTCCTTTGTGGAAAGACTCTCCTGGGTTATAATCCTCAGGTTTAAGCTCAGAATAAACTCACCCGAATTTTCATTTATAGATCGGTTATGGATTATTTTCGTTGACACTATGGTCCACAAAGGCAAGATGAACTTGCTTATCCTCCCATGGTGCAACTCCAACCCATCTGCCCCTTCCTTCTGGCAGGGGGAACAGAAAATATGCCCAAATAAGAGTAACACTCGTTCATTTCCGTGCACTGGGCTAACTAACGAGAAAGAAGTATAGCATCATGCAGAGTTTCTCAAAGGTTGGTACTAAATCACCTAGGCCACATGCTCCTGGCGGGGAGTGGATGGGAACTTGTTAAAAATTCATATCCCTGGGTCTTGCCTCAAGCCCTTCAGAACCTTTGAGGGCAGGTCCAGGATCTGAGTTTTAACAAACTCTCCAGATGATTCTTACGTATACAAGTAAGTCCGAGAGGTACCGGAACAGTGGTTCCGTGCCTGGGACTTGTGACTGATGGGGTTTGATTCTTGTGTATTTCTTTACTTCCTTGCACTTCACTTTATCATGAACAAACTGGAGGCAAAAACAGTCCCCACCTCAAGGGCTCGTTGTGAGGATAACTGAAGAAAAGCACTTGGCATGGGGTTTGGCATAGAGTAAGTGCTCAATAAACAATAGCTTTTGAAGAGGGCAGGCTCCTTCACGACTTTTGATGCTTCCTTCCCTGGGGAGGGAGCTCCATTAGCATTACGCTCCCAGCATATCTCCACCATGTCACTCACCGTGGCGTGGAGTACCACAGGGAAAGTGGAGTGGCACCTCCTTGATCAATTTGAGGAAAGCAAAATGGCCATGCTGGGCTCAGTTTCTTCCTTTTCTTCTTAGGAATGGAACTGGCCCCAAAGGGTACAAATCATGCCAGTTCCCCCAGGGACTGACTCTGTCCTTGTAGAATGGGAGTGGGGCATCAGGGAAGGAGGCAGGGGTCAAGGGGAGGAGGAAGGAGGAAGCCTGTGCAACCCTGATCCAGCCTGATTCGCTCAGCCCAGGCCCAGCTGTGCCAAATCAGGGTCCCGTACTAGGAAGCTGTAATGGCGTGACGCCATTTATTGTCACTGCCGGTGACCTGTTGGAGATTTCGCGCCTCCCATCTCTTTCATTCCAGGTGTTTTAGGTTTGGAGGTCCAGGTTCAGGAGGAGGAACATTCCCACCAGAGGATTTAGCAAAAGAACCATTGAACTATTAGTAATGGCCTCTGCCGGGGCATTTGGGGTTTGTTGTTTCAAGAGACTTGGCAAGAAGTGGAGTCACCATCTTGGCGAGGGAAACTGACCTGACCAGCAGGAGGAGGCGGGGCAGCTGTGCACAATGAGACACACAGGAATCTGGTGCCCAGGTCATCTGCTTTTACCTCTTGGTGCTCCCCTGACCAATTTTGACAGTAAATGGACAAGTTCAGCAACCGTGGCCTGAGGAAGGCATGGTGTCCGGGGGCTGCATACCTAGACCAGCAGAAGTGTTTGCTGAGGATGAGGGAGACAATGATATTCATCGTCCCGCTCCCAGGATGGGGGCTGTAGCTTGTCCCCCTAACCTTTTCGTTGTATGCCTCCACCAGGAGAAGAGGCCTGCTGGCGTCCTGGAAAGCTGCTTCCAGAAACTGAATGAAAAAGTGGATCCACGAGCTGCCAGCATCCACTGAAGGACTTCTTCCCCCTCTGCTGGGAGTGCTGCTGTGACAGCCCTGGGCTAAGAGCCCTGTCTGGGAATTGCCCCCGACTGAATATTGCTGTCTCCCAAGGTCACAGCCCTTGTCAGAGGCAGCCTGAACCCAACGACTGGCCCATATAGAAGTAAAAAGACCCAGCATGCTCCAAGGAGGCAGCTGAGGCCTTTGGTAAGACGGCATCACGGGCTCACCTTTCACTCTGCGGACCCTACTTCCACACCATTCCCTCCCACGGATCTAGATCCCAGAAGAACTCCCTGCAACATCGTCTCCACCTCAGACTTTCTGCCCCCGTCCTGCAGCAGAAACCCATTCTGCTCTCACACAAAGCGACGTTCTCTAACATAGCCCTTATTTGCCCTACACTACCTTACTCTTTGCCTTATTTCTAACTCAGAATCTGCACAGGGAATGGAGGCACCATTTAGTGGACTGCTTCAAAATCCCAACAGCCATTATTAGGATATTCAGGAAAGGCCTGTGCACAGAGACAGGCAGGGCACCAAGAGTGTCATTGCCATGTGGACCATGAGTGACAGTACAGAACCCGGTAAGAGCCCGAGGCCCAGGGAAGCCAGGAGTGGCCTCAACCACAGCGAGAGGGAATTTAATTTCAGGCTTTATCCATCATAAGCAGGCTCCCTGTGGAGCACCTTTCAGCCAAGGATCAAGCCAAGAATTTCCTGACAGTAATGGGAGCCGAGGTCTTACAGTGCACCTGATAACCTCGTCATCTGGCCAATGGTTAGCAGTGGGGTCTAGTGAAAATAACAAGGGCTTAGAACAAGAGTGACCAGTGTCAGATTCCTGGTTTCTCTCCCTCTATCTGCCTGACCCTGAACAAGCTACTTAATTTTGCTGGGCCTACCTTGCTCATCTGTAAAATAGAATAAGAAGAACCTTGCAGAGCTGGCAGGAGGATTAAAGAAGATAATGTATGTAAAGCCCCTAGCACCAAGCCGAGCCCTCAACAGCTGATAGGCGTTCGTATTTTTCCACACAAAGAGTTTTTAAGCTTCTCAATGTGACGAGTTATGACTGGTCTCTTCTAGCCGATTCATTTACCTCCCACTGTGCCATTTCTAAATAGGGAGACTATTTACACTTGGGCAGAACAAGCCCTAAGTTTTTGGGCAGCTATGTAGGGCAGAGAGCCATCTAATGAGCATGGCGTATTTTTATCCACCACTTCTGCGTTTTAGGCATCGCTATTTTGATATGGGTCAGCCCTTCCGATAAAGTGATATTGCTGCTCACCTGCACAGGGTCAGTTATATAATGCCACTTGGCCTCGAAGGACAGAGAGCGATGAGCTCCAGACAGAGAGAGGTGTTATAATGCAACTTAAGGATGTATGAGATCGGGAGACCAGAAGGCCAGGGCTGGGAATGGACAGAGATGGTGACATGGCCAGGACGAGGATGTTTGCTGGGACAGTGCCTCCCAGAAATGACATCTCCTTGGTTCAGTTGCAATTCTTAAGTCAATTCCCCAGGTCCATTGCAAGAAGGAAATATCAGTAATTCAGGGAATTGCTTTACCTGAGGAGGATGAAGTTCTGGAAGAAAATATCAAAGGGATTAGATAAATCAATATGGAAGACTGACACCTCTGCCCAGCCCTGTGGCATCATTTCCTTCAGGCCTCTGTGGGCAACAGAATCTTTGGCCGGATAGCCCACTAGCTGACCCAGTATGTATGTCCCCACCTCCCTGGGCTCCAGCTCTTGAAAAACTAGAAAATGGGCCTAGCCGAGGGCTGGAGCGAGACAAGCAAGGGACCCTCATAAGGGCCGGGACCCCCAAGTCCCACCTGAGCGGTTGCTTGGTGAGTCTAGGGGCCTTAGGACCAGACCTGACAGTGTCTGGAAGGACAAGCCCACCCACGCCACCCAGTGAGCTGCTCTGACCTGTTCTCCTCTCCAGCGCGCTACCCACCAAGTCTGCACCTGGACAAATCCAGGACGCAGGGGGATTTGGATTCTCTGTCCCCAACTTCCTTTCTCCTCATCCTTTCACCCTCTTTCCACCTTCCACCACAGAAACTGCTCTGAAGAAAGAAGCCTGAAGCGAATCTTCTTCTCTGAAGTCTCCTCTGGAATGGTTTACTGGTTAATGCTCATCTGATTGCCCAACAGAAGCCTTTGTCCTGTGTGGAAGGTACTCGCACATCGAGAGAATGGGGGAGGGGCACAGGTGCTCCAGAGGGCTCTGGTGACCTTGACCCTCCTGAAATCACAGCCCCGGCCACTCACACATGGGACTGCCCCCTCTGCTGCCCTTGCAGCCCTTTCCCTCCTGATGACATCAGTGCACACATCGGGTGGGGCCCTGGGACAAACTGCCTATGACAATAATAATAACATCATCAGCTGAGCACTGTGACGCTCAGGGCTTCTTGTTCAGTATTTTACTTGATCCTCACAACACCTCTAGGAAAGCAGGTGTCATTGTTTCCCATGTCACAGATAAGGAAACCAAGACTTGGAGAGGACAAGCAACTTGCCTAAGTGACATAGCTGGTAAGTGGCAGAGCCAAGGTTCACCCTCAGCTCCAGCTGAATGCAGGACCTGAGCTCTCCACCTCCTTTAACTCCACGTAGCTCCAGATGCTCCTTATCTAAGGGGAGCCAAGTGCCTCCTTCAGCTCGGGCACCCCCTCCTCCAGAGAGCTCTCCTTGATCCCACCCCTCGCACCCCTAGCTCCCCAATTCCCAGGCCCCATCTTGCTCAAAGATGTATGTTTCATTTGATTATGGGTCTGCTTCCCTCCAAAGAGTGAGGATCTCGTACGGTTCTTGAGAGTAGGCTCTATGTCTCACTCATTTTCATATTCTGTGCCCTGTGCAGAACCTGGCCCACAGTGGTGCTAAATCTAAAGACTTCTAGGCTTTCCTAGAGACTGGGGCTGCCATGTTCAGTCTTGAGTGGTGCCCAACTGAGCGGGCAGGCGGGCGCTGAAATGGAATCTTGACCCAGAATGCCTGGAGCTGGGTCCACCCAGAGGGACGCCTCCTTCTGATGCTCACCAAGGTGCCTGTGGGATAACTCAGCCATTCTGACCTGGGAATGAACAGTGGGACAGCTGGAGTCCACATCATACAGTTCAAATGCTTCTAATCTAGTTTCTTTTAGACAATCTAGTTGTTAAGTTTCATCAGTTGGGATGTGTTATGGACTGAATGTTTGTGTCCCCCCCCCTCAGATTCATATCTTGAAACCCTGTCCCCGAGTGTGATGGTGTAGGAGGTGAGGCCTTCGGGAGGGAATCGGGGTTAGATGAGGTCACAAGGGTGGGGCCCTCTTGAATGAGATTAATGCCCTTATAAGAGTTGCAGGAGAACTTCCTGCTCTCTGCTCTCCACCACGTGAGGATGCAGCAAGAAGTCAGCAGCCTGCAACCCCAAAAAAGGCCCTCACCACAAGCCACCCATGCTGGCACCCTGATTCAGACTCCCACCCTCCAGAGCTGTGAGAAATGAGTATTCATTGTTTCTGAGCCACCCAGTCTATGGAACTTTGTGAGAGCAGCCCAAACAAAGACAGGATATAGCCTAGGGCGCCTGCTTTGGCTCAAACCACTTAAAAATCTTCAAGATAAAAGTCCTGAACAGGTCACCCTCATTCTGCCCCATCCTGTGTGGGAACTTGAAGTCTCAGCGAGGAACAAGTAACCGCGACTTTCCTGAAGCGAGCAGCTCAGGCCCGAATCACTCTCATCTCCTCTGACAGCCCAAGCTTCGTTCCTTCCAATTATATGCATGAGAAATAGCATTTAAACTAGTAAACCTCATCCCAGAGCAGTTTCACATTATTCAAAACTGGAGTAATGATCCTTTAAATAGCATCCCAGTCACTTCTCTTCGTCACCATGTCCTTACCTTTAAAAACGAGAACCGACAGAGATGATTTTTAGGTATTTTGATAGTTTCTGATGAAATTAGCTAAATATAAGTGGTATTGGTAATTCATCTGATTACTTATGCCAACTAGGAGTGGCGAGACTCTTGTGGACACCAAGATAAAGTCCAGAATCTCTAAAACTCACTTCAGCCGACTGTAGCCCAGGCACATGGTATATCCAGAACACAGACTCTGGAGCCAAGCTCCCCGGTTGGGTCCCCAGCTGACTGCTGTGTGGCCTCACTTCCTGACCTCAGTTTCCCCACCTGCTAATACAGGAAGTGTGAGCGCACCTCGCCTAGAGGATTCTCATGAGGGTTTAGTAAAATGATCCACTGAAGTGCTTAGCATGGCGCCCATCACGCAGAAATGCTTAAGTGTAATTAAAACCGTTCCATTTTTTTAAAAATCCTTACTGTTTGAGATAAAATTAAATTTATTCCAGAGAGATTTGGCCCTTTTAAAAGCCCTGTCAATAGAAAGTGAGTCTTATTAACCATCAGAAGTTGTGCCTGGCAAGTCTGGCCGAAGCCAGGAGGCCGTGAGGAAGCTCACCGTGTGAGCACGAGAAAGGCAGAGTCCGCGGTTCCACCCACTCTGTCGTGACTTGTTTTCCCCGACTGTGATAACTGGACAGAAGGACCGGTCCACTTGTTGCACTGTCACCTTGTGCCCAACACTCCCGGCTTCAGGTCTGGCTCGCTCTGTCATTTCCGTTCCGTGGTGCCCTCCAGGCCTGGCACAGGGCCCAGTGGTTCCAGCTGTGACCAGGATTCTCTGACCAACCAGACCCTGTGGTCTTGGGTAAACTTCCCTCCCAACTCATCCGTGAACCTGAGGGTCATGGGGGTCATCTTGGGGGTCATGGCCCCGATAGGCAGTGTTGGAGGGGGCACACCTGAGCCTGGACCAGGCGAGCAGCAGAGTCCAAATGTAGCATCAAGAGGAGGTACTCTTGGTCCCTGGTCCACCCAGGACCATCCCAGTTTTAGCACTGAGAGTCCTGGGCAAGTGGGGATGACCAGAACCCGAGCAGAATCCTGGAGGTCCCCTCATAGAGGGTGCTTGTGCGGGGGCATCGGGTCATGTCAGGGTAGGCAGGAGCCCAACAGCACTGACCCCAAACCTTCCCACCGTGTAGTGACAACCCTTTGGGTTTCTTCAAAAGCCTTCAGAGAAATCAGCACTGGTCGCCAGCCTCTCACTGTGCAAGACCTGTGATGCACTGAAGTATCATTTTCATTTCATCCTCCAGTTTTCTCCAGACTGAATAATACTGGTCCCTTCGGGCTGTGTGCTCATGCCATAATCCCCTTGTCACTCTACTCTGAGCTCTCTCCAAGATGGCCCTGGTCCTTCCATTTGGAACCAGAAGAGGACCGAAGGCTCCAGGAGCCGGCCCCTCCTCCTGGTGGAATTCTCATCTTTAGGATCCAGCAGGGGGCCTGGGCTGCAGGGTCAGGGCCCAGCAGGTCCTAACCTGGCTTTGTCGGAACCTGAGTGACCACAGCAGCCAGTTTAGCTCTGGATTTTCTCAAGGGCCTGGGAAGGTGAGATACAAGGCAGAAAAATGTCTGACTTGGGGGAGACAAAGTCAGAGTTGGGGGACTTTCCCCAGGGCACCCCCTTCTTACTTGTCACCCCACTCTCAGGGGCTCTTTGAAGCAGCCCCTGTGAACCAGTGCACCTGCACAGCTGCTGTTCACAGACCCCTGGCCCCCAACACCTCCTCCAAGAAGCCCTCCCAGCCACTCCCGCCCGCTCATCAGCCCCTTCTATAAACTTCTGGTGCTCCCAGCGAGTGTACCACAGAGAGCACACTTAATGACTGTCTTAAGACTACACTTCAGGGGAGCATTTCTACAGTTTTATTGAAGAAGATTTTCCTGAACGTGTAGAACACGGAAGAATCCACAGAAATAAAGTCCCATTATTCTGAAGAAAAAAATGACTTTCTGATTTTGTTTCTTGATCGTTTCGTGTTAATTTTATTTTCTCAATGATGTTTCAAGATCTTTTAGGAACAAGAAGCTTGTGTTACTTTTCTTAATCCATTTTTTCTTTTTAAAACTTCACAGCATCTATCAGGCTGTCAGGGAGCTAAAAAGCACTCAATAAATATAACCAGAGGATGATGAGTGCATTCTGAATACACCGTCCCCCAGAGACACCTCACACAACAGAGCTCAATGGGTGTTTGTTGAATGAATAAATGAACACTCCCCTGTCTGGGAAGTGGATCCTGCTTGCCCACAGTCTTCTATTCGCCAGAAATGATAAAAATATAAAAAGATGGAATGAGACAGAAATATAAGAGTGGGATGAAGTGCTTGGTATTTAAAGGATTTCTCTTTTTATGGGGAAATCCTGGCTCCTTAGCCTCTTATTTATTGGCAGAAGGAGCTGGATGTATATTTGAAATACACATCCACCATAGGCCCTTCCTCTAGGATTTTCACTTGTGTCCCTTTCAAAAAACTCCTGCTTCTTCAGTAGCTGTAGGCAAGCCAGAAGACGGCAAAATTTAATAGGAAAAAACAGTAGCACACATTTAAACTGCCGATATTCTGAGAGAAAATCTTTCAGAGTACTTTTAATGCTTTTTGCCGCTGTCTGCACACTGCACAAGTGGATTTCTATTTACTAAGGATGGCAATTAAGGCAAAGTCTTAGCTTAACAAAGCAGCTGCTTGCTCTAGCAGATATGCTAATCCATTTTCCTGCCATGCTTAATTCTTCCATCTAGTTCAGTATGTTGTTCCCACAGCCTCCGAAGGAACAACCCCCGGTCTGTAACATCCATCTTCCCGGCCACATAGGAACACCTGACTGGAAGTGACCGGCAAGATTCTGCTGAAGGAAACGTGAAATAAACGGCTTAGAAGCTCTAGCCGAGTAACCTTCGACATCACTTGTTTTCGGTCTCCTCATTTGCAAAATAGGCGTACAATTTTGGAATTAAATGCCATCACTTATGCAATGCACTGAACATCGTGCACAGACTAGAACTGCTCAAGAAATATTGGCCATCGCAATTGTAAAACAGATGATTATAAAACACACTGTTGTTATCGCTGTTAATACTAAACTGAGAAGTGTGTGCAGTTGGAGCCTGAAGCCACTGTATTAGGCCGTGAACACCGTAGAAGGAAAGGAACTAGAAAAGGCAGGGATGAAAGAGACCACAAGTTCCTCTCTTCCCAGTTCTGCTGCCGCTGCTTTCTGCCCTCAGATGTCCATCGGCTTGAATCTAGTGCCCTTAAGTACATGCCCTGTGGCAGCCAGCCTTCAAGACGACAGTCCTCACCCTCAGCCCTTGAGTAGCCATGCCCACGTACAGTCCCGTCCACCTCCGAGACTAGGTCAGAGAACACTCTGAGATGCCCCCTCTTCTCTCCATCACTCTGGTGGAAGCCGTGTACCACGTTGTGGGAAGAGCCCACGTGAGGAGCCTCCTGCTGACACTCGTGTGAAGAGCCATCTTGGAAGCACATCTTCCTCCCCAGTCAAGTCTTCAGATGACCATAGCCCTGGCCAACACGTCGACGACAACCTCAAGAGACACCCTGAGCCAGAACAACCCAGCTCAGCTGCTCCTGGCCCTCAGAAACTTTGAAATAATGAATGTTTGTTTTTTCATGCAATTAATTAAATTAATTTAATTAATGGGGTAATTTGTTACACAGCAATAAATAACTAATACATGGCTCTTTGCTTAAATTCGATTGAATGCATTTTTGTACCCTTTAGTCATGATCTCTGGCCAAGATATTTACTTTGAAAATATTAGCTTAAGATATAGAAATGCAGGGGCCAACTGGGCGACATAGTGGTTAAGTTTGTGCATTTGGCTTCAAGGGCCCAGGGTTTGCCCGTCTGGATCCTGGGCGCTGACCTACATACCGCTTAACAAGCCATGCCATAGCAGGCATCCTACATATAAAACAGAGGAGGATGGGCACAGATGTTAGCTCAGGGCCAATCTTCCTCAGCAAAAAGAGGAGGATTGGCAGCAGATGTTAGCTCAGGGCTTATCAAGAAAGAAAGAGAAATGCAAACAGAACTGCAATGGTTTTAAATTTTCTTTTGCTGAGGTATATAGAATCTGAGCCTAGTTTTAAGATATAGTACTTAGCTATCTATTTATCTGTTTGTCAATCACGTCCCATCACACATTCATCTACCCATGCCATGCCTTAAGACCGGGGTTTTAAGACAGAAGATACATAGATAAATAATACATAGCAGAGAGGGAAGAATCCTTTTTCTTTCGAGCACTCTTTGGGGAAGGTTTCTTCAGAGAACTGGTTTTTGACCAACTGACTTTGGGTAAAAGTTAAGCTTCCAGGGCACAATTTGTTCAGTATGAGACTGTGGGGAGGGGGGGTTGGAGGGGAAGGGTTGGAAGTCACGTTTATTTGTGTATATTTAGAAGAAACACAAGAAGAATGAGAGAAAGGGAGAGGAAAGGGCTGAAGGTCAAGGCTCCATGGTCTGACTTTTCCCTTTGCTCCTCGTTCGTCTTATGTAAAATTACTCACCTCACAAAATAATTGAGGCATGTGAATTAGAGAGGCAGAAAGCAGTGATGGGGCGAGACTCTGCGTTCACACTACTGTGTAGAATAAGGACCTCCAGGCAGCTGGAAAGCACAGAGGCAGAGAGAAGGAGGAGAAGGAAACATCAGGCACACAGAGCATCTATGGGGAGGGCTTACAGAGTTTCACAGAGCGGTAGTATTGGGGGCTTGAGGCTCCGTTGAATCTCTGAGGTCCCAGTGGGCACCGTGGATGATGGATGGATGGATGGAGGGATGGATGGATGGATGGATGGATAGATGCATGGATGGAGATAGGTAGAGAAATAGACAGGTGTGAGCTCCTTGAAGGCTGAGTGAAGTAGCTTCATCCTATTCAACTTTCAACATTGCACATGGTGAGATTTTATAAACTTCTGTGGTATGAATGAATGAGTGAGTGAGTCAGTGAACAAATTATATACAAATGAATAAATAGATGAATTAACTTGCAAGTATTAATCTTCTAACACACGCCTTCTATCTATCCATCTACTGTTACGGTTATCCTGAAACTTATGAGTTTATTTCATAAGCTTACTTATATTTCAGGGCTGGAGAAGATATTCCCTCAGCTTAAGTATACTTACCATAAGCAATGTTTTACTGCTTACAAAAGACATAACATTTCCTTTGGGCCCACCAGACAAACATTTCTGTTCCGCCTTCACTTCCTGCCATCCATCTGGGGGCAGTGGAGTGGAAAGGAGACTGGAGAATGGATGTAAACAGCTAATACAGCAATACTTCTCCAGCCCGAGCAAAGCAGGAGCTACCACAAGTGGGCTGGCTCGTGCTAATAAATATATTCTGATTCTCTTTCTCAAGCTTCTCCAGGATTCTGGAACTGAACATGCCATTCTTCTCCGCATGTTCGAACTGCTCTTGTCACTGGCTAGATGTGACAGTCCTCTGCCTGTGAAGTTGTAAATCAGGCACAAAGACTCTGCCATTTCCACACACATCCACACACAGCTCTGTTGGTCTGCACTGGAGCAATGTGTCCGCCAACTGGTGCATATTAATTCAATTTAGCTGTCCTTTTTGTTAATCACACAGGGAATTTCAATACAAGGGAGACCATTCCAGTACCAGCTGCCGGCTCCAGGGTAGTCCTGGTAATCACCACCTTGCCAGACCTGGGAGTCTTCCTACGTGCTGTGTCATAGTTCCAAGTCCATCTGAATTTATGAATTATTTGCAGAGGGAATGAAACCTATCAGATTACCTTTCAACTTCATTCAAAATAAAATTAACTGGCAAGGAGGCCATAATGGCTTATGGAAAGACTTTCATGTCCTTAAGATAGCAGGCTGATTCCCCTCTCTCCTTTATCCACTCTGCCATTCCTTCACTCTTTTCTCCAGTTAGCCCACTACTTCCTTTTCCTTCTCATTGGAGGTTTGGAAGGGCAGGAGACTGGAGGAGCCAGATGGTTAAAAAAAGTGTAGGGAGGTGCCAGCCTGGTGGTGCAGTGGTTAAATTTGTGTGCTCCACTTCTGTAGCCTGGGGTTTGCAGGCCTGGATCTTGGGCGCAGACTTACACATCGTTCATCAAGCCATGCTTAGGCAGTGTCCCACATACAAAAAAATACTGGAAGATTGGCACAGATTTAGCTCAGGGCCAATCTTCCTCACCAAAAAAAAAAAAAATGTAAGTGTGTGTGTGTGTGTGTCTGTGTAGACAGCTGCTGATTCTAATTCAAAGGGAATGGTATTCCTCATCTTCCTGTTTAATTTCTAATCCCCCTCAAACATCCCAACTACTGCTAGTGAGGTTCTGGAAGGCAATCCCCAAAGATGAAAATCAAACAGAAATAAAATTATGACTAGAATTATTCTCTTTTCTCGTTTCATCACCTCAAAGGTGATTTACAAATGTATAGCTCTAACCTAGAACTTTCTCCTCAGACCTCTCTATCCTACTACCTTATAAACGTCTCACCTGAATGACCAATTGATATTCAAAGTCAACATATCTGTGGTGGGGACTGCCACACATTCACCAAAACCCACCTGGACTATGTTTCCCAACCTTCCGGGTGGGTGGGTGTGGCTTATGACTGAGTTCCAGGCAAAGGAAGACGAGCAGAAGTGATGTGTACCAGTTCCAAGGCTGACCCCTTCAAAAACCTGTCACGTGACCCTGCCTGCTCTTTTCCCATCTGTTGACTGAGTGGAGAGAATTCTAAAGACCTTGAATAGGTATAGCTACAAGATGGAAGGAGGCTGGGCCTCTGAATAAGCTCACGGAAGTCCACCTGACCTGGAACTCCTGCATTGGCCTACCACACCCACCAGAAATAAAATTATTGATTCAGGTTTATCTGTTACCATATGTTTTGGTTGCCCTGGGGTGGGGGCTGGACCAATTCCCTACCCAAAACTTGGTTTGGATCTTGAGACTGAAGATGCCACACAGACACCAAGTTATTACTCACATAGTGACCTTTCAGGGGAGAGCAGGACAAGCTCCCAAGCAGGTCCAAAAATGGCTTGAGAGAGCAAGGAGGGGTGACTGGCTTTGGGTTTCATTGTGATTAGGGGATGGGCCTAGGGCAAAGGTTCCCCCACACAGGCCAGCGTTTGTATGGCTGGAACTTCCCACTGGAGTCAAGGGAGGGAGCATGCAGATTTCTTATCATCTTTCCCAGATGAGGGGAAGAAGAGGAAGGCAGAGTGATGAGGCTCGAAGGCTGTCGGCAATCAAACACTGAAAACGGAGTCAGGCTGTTTATTTCACCACAGCTAGAATCACCTTAACCTACACAACATCAAACTGGGTACATATCTTCCCCCCCAAAATTTCTCATGTTTCCCTTTCTCCTTTTCTTGCCCAACTGGCTACCAGACACAAAATCCAGAAACATGAACACCATCCTCCAGTTTCTTACCCTTCTCACCAAACCCCATCATTCTCATCTTATAATCTTCTCAAACTCCACCCTTCTTCCCATTCCTTTCTTCGTTACATCAGAAAACCATCAGAGGGCTAAAGGCTCCATTCCCTGAAGTCCCCCTACCTGGGTTTGAACCCTGGATCCACATCCACCTCTTCCTAGTTGATAATCTTGGATGGCTTATCGAATCTCTCTGTACTTGAAGCTCCACCTTTGTAAAATGGGGATAATAATTGTACCTGCCCCATGCAGTTGTTGGGAGGATACGATAAGGTGATATTTATAAAATGCTTAGAACAATGCTTGTCACACAGTAAGTGTTATACGAGTGTTTGCAATCTGGCTTTTCCCTGGGTTTCTGCTGTAGTTTCTAAACATCTCCCAACCACTTTTCTTTTCTCCAGTCCACTCTGAAGACAGGGCGGGCTTTCTAAGGCCCAAATCTGACCATGTTTCTCATCCGCTTTCAATCCCTCAATTAAATTAGGAGATTCTGACCCTCCCTTACATTGACCTTGCCCTCTTTGCTCCACAAAGGCACCGCAGAAGTGGATTAGCCAAAGAAATAGCTCACCCTGGCCAAGGGAGACATCCAGTGACATCCCAGGACAACTGCTGAGAATATTCTCACACAGTAGTTAATAAGTAAAAAGAAACTAGTATTCCTGAATCCAATGATACTATTTCCAGTAGAACTAATCAGAATAACATACATCTGACAATGTCTGAAGCAGCCTATGATAAAATGTGAGACAGATGAGTTTACTGAAGAACTCTTCTGACTGATAACAATGGAAACTACAGAATTTGAAATGAAAAAGAGAATTAGTAAAACATTCATTACCAAATAAAGTTCCATTGGCTAAAACAGCC
The DNA here is from genome assembly GCF_021613505.1 of Equus quagga. Taxonomy (NCBI): domain Eukaryota; kingdom Metazoa; phylum Chordata; class Mammalia; order Perissodactyla; family Equidae; genus Equus; species Equus quagga. Next base: position 40,949,068 of record NC_060278.1, read on the forward strand.
CATGGTAAAATCTGTCTATACATTGACAAAAGAATTTGGTGTCAGAAAATTTGTCTCGGGAAATTTGGACTTCGTAAAATTAGCGGTTCCATAGGAAACTCACAATGGCAGAAGTGATAGTTGTTTTTTTTAACTGACTGATAAATTTAATCTTTGTCACAAAATCTGTACAGAAGATAACGATTTCAGGGAAATTAATTTTAGGAAAATAAAAATGGAAAAATTTGGAAATGGTTTAATGGTGCTATACTAAAAATTACCCAAGATATCTATCCTAAGAACTTGAAATCAGCAATTCCAAGAGTCCCATGCACCCCTATGTTCATCGCAGCATTATTTACAATAGCCAAGACGTGGAAGCAACCTAAGTGCCCAGCAACTGATGCTTGGATAAAGAAGATATGGTGTACATATACAATGGAATACTACTCAGCCATAAAAAAGGACAAAATTGTCCCATTCACAACAACATGGATGGACGTTGAGGGTATTATGTGAAGTGAAATAAGCCAGATAGAGAAAGATGAACTCTTTATGACTCCACTCATAGGTGGAAGTTAACATATAGACAAAGAGAACTGATCGGTGGTTACCAGGGGAAAGTGGGGTGGAGGGAGGGCACAAAGGGTGAAGTGGTTTACCTACAACATGACTATTAACAATAATGTACAACTGATATTTCACAAGGTTGTAAACTACCATAATTTTAATTAAAAAATTACCCAAGAAATTAAAATGACCTAACAGAGTTCAGAAATCTCTTTCTCTGGGGCTGGCCCCGTGGCCGAGTGGTTAAGTTCGCGCGCTCCGCTGCAGGCGGCCCCGTGTTTTGTTGGTTCGAATCCTGGGTGCGGACAAGGCACTGCTCATCAAACCACGCTGAGGCAGCGTCCCACATGCCACAACTAGAAAGACCCACAACGAAGAATATACAACTGTGTACCTGGGGGCTTTGGGGAGAAAAAGGAAAAAAAAAAAGGGAAATCTCTTTCTCAGTGAAAAGTCATCAAGACTGATAAAGTTCTCACTTAAATTTTTGTATTTTTAGACATAGAGTGAAACATTGACCTGGGAATCAAAACTGCTGAGTCAAAAACATCCTGTACCCCAATAATCAACAGCCTTTACAGAGGCTTGGAACATTCCAAGTAATCAAGGATAACCTCTTAAGGGGAAAAGCAGGGCCGGGCAGCAGTTTATTCCCCTCTTGTCCCAAAGGCCAATTCTTTCAGGTCTTCGATGCGACAGACTCAGATCCAGCTATATTTTAAATATGCTTTTGAAGCAGAAGAAAAGTCAGCACCTCCTGTGACTATAATAGCAAGAACCCCTCATACCTGCTTTGCATTTTCCACACTGCAAGTCGATTTCATGTAAACAATCTTATTTAATGTTCCCACTATCCTTGAAAATTATGCATTAGTGCCCCCATCTCACAATTGAGGAAACTAAAACCCAGAAAGGTTGAGAAAGTTGACCAACATCACGCAGCTAACAAGGAGTGGAGTCAGGATTCCGACGGACATTATTCTCACTCTAAGACCAGGGCTCACTCAACGACGCAGGAGTTCACTGATCGCCTGATTAACACCACGGCCCAGCTGGACACCAAACCAGGAAGGCAGAGGATTACGAAGCCTAGGGGTCCCCATGGCTCCTGAACAGGCTCGGACCCTGGAGTCAACTTAAACCCTTCATTCAGATCACCCATCATTCCACACACGCCCTCAATCCCCGAATCCCTGGCAGGTGTGGGTTGAGGTGGCGTGTGGCGTCATGCACAAGTCCAGTCTGCATGCCATTACCCAGCTCAGTCCTGCCCTTTCCCCTGCTTCCCTTGGGACCAGGCTGACCAACCTCAAAAAAAGTTGGACACAAACAAATGACCACCTTACAGACGTGATTGAGGTGAAAGTCATTCTCACTGTCCACTTACTCTGCTCTCACCGGCTCCCTCCCTCTTCCACGGCCCCAGCTTGGAGAACGTCCAAGGGTGTGTGGGAAGATGGGAGCCACTAAGTTCCTGTTTCTGCCAGAAGCACTGTGCAAGAGCTGAGGCAGTGACGGCCAGCCGTCAGTCACCTCCGCTGCTCCTGGGGAGCTACGCGGGGTTTCCTGTACATTACTCCCCACAGCTGCTTCGGTGAGCCAGACTCTCCCAGGCAAGCAAACAGCAGTCAAAGGCCTGGCTTTTTTTTTTCTCAAGGTTTTCTAAACTGTTATGAGTACAAAAGGTGATGGAGCTTAGTGTTGGTCACTCCGACTCTGCAGAGCCCGTCGTCTCTGCCCCTTTGAGTCTAGGAGTTGTATGTTTCAGTGATTCAGAGGAGAACGAGCCCAGAGAGTTTTCGCAGCAGTAAACAACCGTCTGCAGACACCCCCTACGGGCCTTGGCCTGTTTTACTGCTACGGAACCAGACGGCTCCAGGACGTGGGCTGCACGAAGCCTCCGCATTGTGTTAAGATCCCTCCCACATTCCTCACAGGACACCGATGCCTACTGACTACAGCAGGCACCCCTGCCTCTTGCTGATTCCAAAAGGGATCCGAAATTCAATTTACTCCAACATGTATTTACTGTGGCCTATTAACGACTAAGCCCAGTTCTGGAACTATCTAAACAAAATCCCATCCTCAAAGAGTTTATAATCTCTGGGATCCTGAATCCAGTCCTTCCTATTTTGTTCTGCAGTCGAATTACGTGGATTAATTCTCATTAGAGCTGTTGTCCAATTTGGAGCAAGCCCAACTTTTTCGCATTACTTCCGATACTTAGCTCCATATGCGGAACCCATTCCATCTCAGAATACGCACTCGTCTCAGTCTACCATCGCCCCCCGAGAGCTCTGTCCCACTCCTCTGAGTCTCTCCTGCTGCATTTCACAGAAAGTGCCCTGCCACCCGTCACTCCTGCTGAGGCTCGTGACTGACAGATTCCTGCCGAGGTGGGCTGGGAAAGCCTGCTGACGTGTTGAGCCCGGCAAGTCCCGCAGGTGTTTGACCACGGAACACTCCTTTCACCTGACACCTCTCCAGACCCCTCACTGGGAAATGACTGCTCCAACACCCTATGAAAAGAAGGGGCTGGGAAGGGCCACTGTCACCCAATTCCTGCCCACTGCGCTCTTGGAGCCTTTGACCTTTTGAAGACAGCCTTCTTGAAGCTCCTCTGCCCAGTCCTATGAAATGGACTCCAGATGCCCTTTCTGGGCACACTCAATTTCTCAGTGTCCCTCTTAAATTACACGGGTGCAGGGGCCAGCCCGGTGGCATAGTGTTAAGTTCATGTGCTCTGCCCTGGCGGCCTGGGGTTCGCAGGTTCAGATCCTAGGCGTGGACGTACACACCACTCATCAAGCCATGCTGTGGCAGTGTCCCACATAGGAAATAGAGCTGATAGGGGCCGAGGACACTAGGGCCATCTTCTACCACGTCATTTTAGACTTTTTATAATGAGGCCCAACAGCTGCTGTAGCTTTTTGGCAGACAGATCACACTCTTGGCTCAATACCAGCTCAGCATCAGTTAAAACCCACTGCCCATCACTGGTCACCACTCCACCCCTCTTTCACCTTCTAGATCTTCCTGCTGCCTTTTTGAGCCCAATCTCAAGACCTTCCACTTACGCCTATTGTATTTGCTCTAGTGAGGATGGTGTTCGTTTTTTTAAATCTCTTCTTCCTGTCCTAATTTGATCCTTTCTAGCTTTGTATCATCCCAGAGTTATCAGTCGCCTTCGGGTGAAAGTCACTGATAATAAACATTGAACAGGACACGGTTAAGTGCAAAGCCCCATGGCGTCCCATTCAGGGATGACCTTCCACCTTCCAGGTCGATGCTGATCCATGAACCAGCTCCTGAGCTCCCTCTATTTACCTCCCTAGAAAGTATCGTCATCCAACTGGCACTGAACATTTGGGTCTGGTGTGGGCTGGGCTTCCCCAAACTGTGAGGCTGAAAACCTATGATGGGGGGCTTCCCAGGAACCCAGACCTGGGCGTCATGTGCCTCAAAGGAAGAACATGATCTGGCCTCATTTTCTTGTTTTTACCTAGAAGTGGTTACTGCCGGAGCTGCAGCCAGGTCCTTCCTGCTCATTTTTCCACTGCACAGAGTTAGGTAAGTGCTAGATGTCTGGGCATAGCTGTTTGAAGCCAATCATGAGATATTAGGTAAACACAAGAAGTGCTGATTTTACAGACCGGTTGTCGAGGGTGTAGGGTTCTGAGCCACCCCTTGGGGATCTGGCCCATCTGCTTGGTCTCTGTCTCACTGACAGGGCTCTCTGTACCTTGCAGAGTCTAGAAAGTTCCCTCAATATCAAACTTACTCTCAATTTAGCGACGGGAAACCAAGAACAGCGTCACAAGACCTGTTTTCTGACGCCACTAACAGACAACGTTTGCCCCCAGGCTGAGAGGGCTGCCCTGCTGTTTCCGTTCTAATCCCAACGGACTGTCCCAGGCATGGGGGCCGGACTGACGCATTTCACTATAATTTAATGTGGGGACTGGCATTTAACTGGCTTCTCATTTTCCCTACTTCCCCTGCTGGAAAATCTCAGAAACCTATTCCGACCAGACAGGTGTTGTTTTTCTGATGGGCCAAGCATTTCCGAAAAGGACAGGGTTTACTGCTCAGACCCCGATGACGTTTGAACAAAAACTCTGCCAAGGCATTTAGGGCTCTCTCCGCTGGCTGCCAGGTCGTCATACTCCAGGAAACAAAACAACCTCCTCGGATGGTGGCGTCTCTAAACCAAAAGGTGTGTGTCTGCCCCCTGCGGTACCTGGGGCCCAGAGAGAAGACTGTTTGCCTGGGGGAGAGAGCGCATGTAGAGGGATGGCGCCCGTAAGGCTGGCGAGGGAGGGGGACACCCATGTAGCGAACAGCCTGCCAAGCCCAGCAGAGAAAGGATGAGCACAGAAAGGAGCAGTGGCGACTGAGCTTACACTGTGTGCAAAGCACAGCACTAGGCCCTTCGCAGACATTGCCTGACTCATCACCAAGACCACCCAAGGAGGCGGGTAAGCAGCAGAGTGCAGCCCACCCCAGCACTCAGACAAGAGCGTGGGCCCAGTGCATGAAGGCCCGGGAAGCCTCCTGGGAAGGGACCCATCCTTCAGGAAGAATGACGGTCCCCAAGTAATTCAAGGGCAGTGGGGCTAGAGTGAAGCGTAAAAGCATGTCCATGCTGAGTAGGTTTCACAGACATTATCTCCAGGCCCAAGACCTTGTGACCTAAGTGGGTGAAACTTAACAAGCTACTTTCCTGTCATCTCTGGGGCACAAAAAGAACATAATTGGGAGCACCATTAGTGTCACTGCTGTGCCATGCAGGGTGGCCCAGCTAGGAACAGTGTGTTCTAGTAAACGTGAACACTGAGTACTAGTAAATCTTTAACAACTAGCACGGGGGGAGGGGGGAGGGAGAAGGAGGCAGCTAAACTGTAGCGTTTGCCAATTCCTGTCGTGTAAATACTACCACCATGGCCAATTTCAAGCTACTAATGGGACAGCACTGAACACAGAGGGGAAGAGATGCACAGTGGCATGCTGTCATACAGTATTTCCACTACGCTACAACAGACACAACCTCTAGAGCATAGGTAAGAGTAATATGTAGTAAAATAATTAGGAGGTGACGAGATCTGACGTTATTACCATTGTTTTAACATAATTCATTAAATTGTAAGCTTACATGATCAGTTTTAATAATGGCTATGTTTAACAACTGTTTAGCAAAATCCCTAAGAAATTTAACGGTTGGTTCTCAAAAGCCTGTATGAGCCAGCTCTGGCACACCACCAGCTGGGAAGGAAGAAAATGTGGGCATCACGTGGTGTCCTGGAGGTCAAGTTCCCACCACAGGAAGATGCTCCCGGGGCATCCAGAGCGACCTGGGCAGAATGATCTGAGAACCCGGGCAGAGCCAACAGGAACAGAAACGATCACAGAGAGGGTGAGGCAAAGACTGGAAGATACTCTTTTGTGGCTGTATTGACCCTGCTTCTATTTCTGGATCACGGGCCACAACTGAAACCCAACCCAAGGCGTCAGTACTAAGGTCTTCTGCCTCCACAACCGCAGCTGCACAAAATACTTCCATTAGCACGCAGAGGTCCCGGCAACAAGGGGACCTGCTTCCAGCTCCTGACCAGGACAAAGCTAAGACAGGCCTCCATCGTTCCTTAGAAATGCGGGGTAGTGTCCTGGAGAATCACTCCTCTGCTCAGCTCATTCTTCCCTCTGCCTGGGAGGAGGCAAGTCACAGGCCACTTTCCAGGATGCCCCCAAACACCCACAGGGATGATAGCCTCTGCCTAAGCCTCGGGAGATGAGTAGCCCCAAGATATCTGGCGAGGAGAGGCAGCTCTGAGGTCTGGACCTCACTTCCCAGAGCACAGTCTGGAATAGAGCAGCCCAAGCCCAAGAAAAGGAAGGGTTGTGAAATGGATCTGTGCGATGACACAGCGTGAGCGCAATTAGTTGTTGTCAAAGCATTTTGCTGGCTGCATTCGTCTCTTATGTAGGGGAACAAAACTTTCATAACGGTGACAACTTTATTCAACATTGATGCAATCACCAAGCCCTAAAATTAGGAAGCTAAAGGGAGATTTTCTTGAGAGGGCTGAGCTCTGTTACCCATGTCACATGCCTGGGACAGTCCGCCCCCAGGATCAAGGGAGGAGAGGAAGGAATCGAAGATTCATTGAATGCTGCCACGTGCTACTATGAGCAGCCTTTTAGCATTTTATTCTACACAATCCTCCCTTCAACTCTGTGAAGGGAGGGGCAGTGGAGTGGGGCACTGAGGACCAAGATTTGCTGGGCGCCCATTACGAGACAGGCTCTCTGTACATAGTTTACCTCGATTATCACAACCACGCTGAAAGGGAGGTATTACTATCCCCATTTTGCAGATGAGAAAGCTGAGTCTCAGAAAGGTTAAGAAGCTTGCATAACATCCCGCAGCTCAAATCCTTCCGATTACAAAGTCATTTACACTGAGTCGCTTGCTGTGAAACCCGCAAGGTGGGCAGAGCCACACGTCTGGGACGGCTCCCCCACTCCCGCTCCTTCATCCTCTTTTCTCTTCCTTCTCACATCCCGCTGCCCTTCCTATGCTGCATCACCTCCCAGGAAGGCAAAAGTGGTCCAGGCCCCAGAGCAAAAATAGACTTGGGTGGCAGTCCAGCTTCCATGATGCACTAGCTAGCGATTGTGACCTTGGCTCACTTGTTTAACTGCTATAAGCTTTAGTATTTCAGCTATAAATTGGGGATGGTAATAGTTCCGACTTCATAACAGTGTTGTGGGGATTAAACGAGACCCTGCTTGTCAAGTGCTCTGCACAGAGCCTGGCACGCGGCAAGCATTCGACAGCAGTTGTTATCAGCACTGACTAGAGATCACGGCATCGCATCGAAAGGCGGCCGCATCAGGTCACAGCCTGACCTCCAGTCCCAGGACTACAGACAGGAACGGGCCTCAGGAGGGCAGCTGGGGCCAGGAATCTTCACTCCCTTCCCGCATGGCCAGTTGACTCCCCTGTCTTTGGAGGACCTTGCCCTGGATGCGCACAGGGCAGAGTCAGGGCGCCCAGGGAGACTTGCCCCTCCGAAGCGTTAGGTGGTACTCCCCACGTCCGCGGCACCCTCCCAGGCTCTTGGCAAATATGAGCTCCTTTAGTCTTGACAACAAGCCAGTACAGTGGGCACCATTATTCGCTTCACTTAGTAAAGAGAAAAGGAAGCTCAGGTGACTCCCCCCAGATCTGACCCCCGGGGCACAGCCACGCCAGGCCTACGGCTCTGCCTCTCTAAGGAACTAGGACCCAGGCCACCACCACCACCACCTCCACGTGGTGTCTGTGCCCCCTGAGAAACTCTCCGTGTGCCCAACCTCGTGCTTCATAGGGAGCGCTCCCCATCACCACGGGAGACATTCACTTTGTGATTTCTCCAGGGTGCCGTTTCTCCTGCTTCACTCCCCCTCCTCTCTCTGATCATTTCTGCACGAGAAACAAGGAGAGACAAAGATTTTCCAGCAGGCGGATGCTGTGAGAAGAGGCAGACCTGGGCTTAAATTCCAGCCATGGCTATGCATCCCCCTTACGAGCTGTGGGTCCTGGATAGTGACTCATCTTCTCGCAGTTATAAAACAGAGATAATATCGACCTCACGGTGTCCTTATGAGGATCACACAGAAGCACTTGAAGAATTTAGAATAACGCTGGACACCTCAACTTACAGCTCTTGTTATTATCTGGTTACTTATTCGCAGCACTGATCTCCTGCTCTAGCTAGTTCACCCAGGGAAGACTCACCTTCCACGAGCGCCCCTGACTTCCTCATCTGTAAAGGGGGAACAGACACATGCAGCCTGCTTCACAGGAGCCACGTGAGGGCTGAGAGGTCACGGCATAAAGCCTGGCACACAACACAGGCTCCCCCAGGTGTGCCCATGACTCTCATTCTTATCACGATCAGCTTCTCCCAGCAATTAAAAATCGGCTCAGTCTCCCAACAGACCCCTGGAATGATCTCCCAGCACAACTTGTGGGAGGGAAATGTTTGACGTTTCTCTTTCATAAACATAAGAACCACCTAAGAGGCACCTGCAGCTTGTAAAGCTTTCAGAGGCCCACCTTCCACACTAAAGCAAGTCTGAGGCTGGTGCACACAGGGCAAGGAAACCAGGCACTTCCTCTGCAGCTCCTATTTTCAAAATCTCCTTTTCTCAAAAAGTTAATGCTACTGACCAAACCTTACCAGGACCCTGCTACTCTGCCAGCTTGTAGGTGTGATGCAGAGGACGTGGCATTTTTAAAGTCAGATGAGCTGTGTTCAAAGATAGGTCTGTGACTGCTGTGTGACTACAGCCAAGTCACTTACCCTCTCGGAGCCTCAGCTTCCTCACTTGGGAAAAAGAGAAGTATCAACTTCATAGGGTTGTGAGGAGGGTCAAATGAGAACATGTGAAAGATGTAAAATGTCAAGGACTATGTAAACGTGAATTCCTGATATTTACTGCTAGAGAAAGGATGCCAAATTTAAAGCTCCATCACAGGAAATAGAGTCGTTCAGGACATCGGTATCTCTGTGGCCTCCTCCTTAATAAGCTTGAATTTCCTATCTCCATGTTAACAGTCTTTCTGTACTTGTGTCTGCTATTATAAGCCACTTCAAATCTTTTAGAAAGGAAGCAAAATCTAAAACAACAAACAAAGCAGCTTCATGGTGAGAAGTAACGCAGCCCATTTACCCTCTCCATTCGGTTGCATTTCCAAGACGGTGGTGAGGTTAGATTTGCTGTCTGCAGCCTGGACCCCAGGGCTGGCTTCCCTGGAGGAAGGTAACTGATGCTCTCAGGAACGGAGTCACAGACGAGGCCACCCAGCCCTGCTAGGAACTGTCCCCTCCCACCCCAGTCAGCCAGCCGGACCATGGGGAAGGGGTCGCCTGCTCCCGAATACCTCGCCTCAAATCCTCCGCTTTCCATCTTCCCCCTCACAGCCGAAGTCTGCATTTTGTTTTCTGTAGAATTTTTAGAAGCAAAATGCCTTTTTGAAACTTTGCTTTTTCTACCTACCAGTTTACCAACCATATGGAGATGAAACCAGCCCGTAACGGGGGTTAAATGAGACAGCCAGGTAGGTGAAACTCTGCAGATGTTGTGGCGTTTTAAACATAGCACACGACTGTTACACAAACACCATTCATAAACCTGAGTCACAGGGTTCGGACGGAAGCGGGGTACATGTATAAATAGCCTGTGGCTCTCACACGGAAGAAAGGAAGGGAGGTGTGGAGAATCAGGTCAAAATCACTGTGCCCAATTTAAACACGATAAAAATCTCAGCCTTGTCATTATTTACAACCCCCCAGCACGACTCCTACCCAAAAAAGGAGAGAACGTCAAATGGAACATTCTCAATAAGCTAATGTCCTGGCATTAAACTAAACAGTACGGCTGATGCAGCATCATAGAATGAAGCTCGATTATGCTGTCTCGCTTCTTGGCTGTCGGATGCCCACAGTTGGGAGCAGACACGCCAGCACTTTCCAGCCTGGGAACTGCTTTAGGATCCTTAAAAGAAGGTAGCTTCACAGACTAGAGATGACCAATTGATTTGCTTTCAATGACTCCGCGATGGCTTTGAGCGGCAAGAGAAGAACACACTTGGTTGTGGTAAAGAACTAACACTTCGAACATGTAGGAAACATTTAAAAAAAATCATTTTTCCTATGACTCCCCCCTCCCCAGGACACCCCCCATTCACATGACTCTGAACAGAACTCTCTCCCAACACACTGCCCCAAACGCAGCTCCGGGGCTAAGCGGGGCTCCACAGAGCACAGAGTGAAAACAGACAGGGCTGTGGGCTCAGGGCCAGGACAGCAGAAAGCCCACCACACACCTTCCAGCCCCTCCCGCCGGGCTGAAGGGCCAGGCCAGGGCTTGGAAGAGACACAACAAGAGCCCACAGCATCCTCGAGGCCTTCAACGGGTCCCACAGACTCAGCCTTGACGCTGGGTCAGTCTGTTCCTCAGCAGACACCTTCCAGCCTCCCCTCCACAGTCCAGGAACTCAGCGTGAACTTGCAGGGAGCTGTTCGATGACGTGGATTCAGGAAGCAGCCACTCTCGCTCAGGAGTTTAGTGTTTCGTCACCCACTCCTCCGGGCCCTTATCGCTCAGAAGGGATCAACAACCCGGCTGTGGGACACGAAGGCCAAAGACTGTGACACACAGGGTCACAACATGCGCACGGTTAACTCGGCCCGCCGGCTGCTGCGTGATTCCAGTCCTGAGTCCCTCGGGGTGTCTGCCGGGTCTTCCTCACACATCCCGCTCTGGTCCCTTCTCCAGTCACCGGCAGAAGTGGACTCGCAGTCTCGTGCCTCTCCCATCCCAGTCTCGGATGACGTGCGTGGTCTTTGAGTTAAGAGCTCACTAAAGTGTAGATCATGCTGAAGGCAAAAGAAGAGGAAAAAGAAGGCATGAGTGGGAGCCCACGAAGGACTCAGACTGGCCCCCAAAAGAGGGACCTTCCAAAAGCCGGACCCTTGGCTCCTTTCTCATTCCTGCCACGAGAGCAACTCATCTGCTCCTCCTTCTGGCCCCCTCCTGCTTCCCACAACGCTGGCCTAAACGTTTGGGACGAGAGCATATTAAGATGTGATTGCTCTAAGCGCCTATCGTTCTTCTCATCAGGATGATTATTACGGTTGCTTTTCCTCTTTTCTGCAATTGCAGGGCAGGTCTGGGTGGGGGGTGGGGTGCAGTGGATTCTTTACCCCACCAGCTGCCACATGCTTATGTGATGGCCGTGTCCAGAGGCTCCCAGATTATGCTGGATAATGTGTGAGCACTGGGGAAATGATCATCATCGCTATTGCGAGGACCGATGTGTGAACACATGAACTACACGAATTCTTAATTGGGTACCTCCCTGGCCCTCCCGTTTCGCACAGAATCCAGGCATTAAACATGAATGAAGTGTCCTACGGCAGGGCCTTGACACTCCCAAGGAGGGGGCCACGTGTCCCTGGGCTCTCAGAAACAGCAGGCTAATTCTGCAAGGCCGAGGAACGTTCGACACCAAAATGGACCACTTTGCCTATTTGGCAGAAAGGAAAACAGTCACCTTTTCATGTTATAGAGGGGAAAATGGACAATCTAAGAAACAAAACCAAAGGAAGACAACTCAAGTGTTTGACTTCTAACCCTATCCAGCTGTGAAGCTGATGAGCTCTTCCGAGCAGCCGGAGTTCTGTCTTTGAGAACCTGCTGGACCTCGTGTTCACAGAGCATCGCTGGTCAGGCCTGGAGCTGGAGAGGTCTTATTCAACACGGAGAAGTCAGGGGTCAGGAGAGAAGGGGATTGCTTGAGGTCACACAGCCACATCCCAAGGCCAAAGCTATGCTCTTTCCATTATAACACTGAGCTTCAGCGTGGATGCCTGTTTACTCACTTCATTCATTCACTCATTCATTCATTCATTATTTATTGAGCACCTCCTGCATGTCAGGCACCATTCTCAGTGCCAGGAAACGAGGGTGAGCACGCAGTCCCCATCCCTGCCTTGAGGGTGCGTATGGCCAGGCTGAACAACAAACAAGGATTTAGTGAGTACCTACTCTGTGCCAGGCATCAGCCAGGGTGGTGCACACATGGAAAGCATGAAACAGAGAAGGTCTTTGCCATCAAATCCGCCATGAATAACATCATATAGAGTGAGAGAAATACGTGGGAGGGGAGGCAGGCATGACCCAAAGTAACGGGCAGGAGGGCGGTACTCCTGTTGGTAGGTAAGATCAGCTGCTTCACACCCTTGATGTGAAAAGATCTTTATATGGAGCAGGCAGAGGAGCTCACACTGGACTGACCCACTGGCGTCAGTGTCAGTATTAATGTTAGCTAATCCCCATCCCATGTAACCCGCAAACATCTGGTGCACAAGGCAACCCGAGAAGGGGGGTGCCCCAGGGTGGGATGGTTAGCACAGCACCATGGGAAGAGCCCAGGCTCTGGGGCTAGATAAACTGCTAACTACCAGCTAGGACCTGGGACACATCTCTTAATCCTTCAGGAAGCTCGAACCGTGAAACGCCAACCCCCCCTTTACAGGTTCCCAGCTTCTGTCACTTGAGTCTCCATCACTGTGCTCAACCCAGGCGCAGCTCTCCATACACGAGCGCCCCCTCCCCTCCCTAGGAGGGGCCTGGGCTGACGGTCCTGCGCCCTCCACCTGCTCTGGACCTGAGGGACTGGGAGCTCCTGTGGCGGGAGAAGCAGGGTCTTTGAGGGGCCCTGAAGAGCCGCAAGAGGTCAGGTTCAACAAAGAATGTGGAACGCAGGCAGCTACCCAGGGTCCCAGCGGGGCAGGAGGAGAAGTTGTTTCCAATTTTGTTCTGGAAACAAAGTAATTACTGAATGTAACATGAAGCAGGGCCAAACTGAACCAAGGATCTCCGGGACAGACAGTCAAACAGAACGTCTGGAACATCATCCGTTACAGAATGATCACGCCCATCTAAGGGGCAGGAGTCGCCAACGCCACCCCACCCCACCCCACTCCCTCCTGTCCCTGCAGCCCAGCAGACTGAGAGCTGCTTTGCTCTCTGTCTGAAAATTTATTTCTTTTTTTTTTTTTGAGGAAGATTATCCCTGAGCTAACTCACCCATGCCCATCTTCCTCTGCTTTATACGTGGGACGCCTACCACAGCATGGCTTTTGCCAAGCGGTGCCATGTCCGCACCCAGGATCCGAACCAGCGAACCCCGGGCTGCTAAGAGGCAAAACGTGCAAACTCAACTGCTGCGCCACCAGGCAGGCCCCTGTCTGCGATTTTCTGTGTTCTTTCCCACAACGGGCTCCAGCAGTTACCGCAACAAAACTAAAATGATGGAGCTTGACATGCCTCGGTTCCCATGCAGAGCAAGGGGGATCCCAGGCTAACGGGGAAGGAGCACTACCCTTGTTCTGCTGGCTTTGAGAAGGGACAGTGCTGCCTCTGGGGACAGGCCACTCAGCCTACAACTCTGCAGCAGAGGCTGTTGCAGCCCCACAAAGAAAGGAGTTGAGTACACTCCAGCAAAGAAATCTAACCTCCATGTCAACCCAGGGGCCGAGTCGCTAAGCCATGAGGGCCTGGGCCACCCTCTAGAGGTTTCCCGACAGGAACCAGCTGGAGCCAGCTCTAGTTGATAGAGTTCAGACGTGGAGTCAGAAAGACTTGGGTGAACCTGCGGGGCACCTCGGAAATCTCCAGAGAGGCTTCAAGCAACTTGAAGTTGAAGGAGGGGATGTTCCAGGACACTCTATCAAGGAGGAGGAGGGAGGAGGTCACCCTGAGCCTGGATCAACCATTGAGTCCAAGACGAACGTGGCAGAATAACTCTGAATCCCCTCGAAGGCTGAGTCGCTCCAAGGGAAGCTGTACCTCCAGGGTCTCCGAGCCTTCTGGATGCTGGGGATGTGGAGGGGAGACGAGGCAGAACCAAGCAGCACTTGGGCAGCAGGACCCACCCTCAGGCGAGCATCAGAATTGGCTGACACCCGGCCCCGAAATTCCGAATCAGCAGATGGAAGCCCAGCAATCTGCGTTTTTTCGTTTGTTTAGTGAGGAAGACTGTCGCTGAGCTAACATCTGCGCCAGTCTTCCTCCACTTTGTATGTGGGACGCCACCACAGCATGGCTTGGTGAGCGGTGTGCAGCTCCACACCAGGGATCTGAACCCGCAAACCCGAGGCCACCAAAGTGGAATGCACAAACTTAACCACTACACCACCGGCCCAGCCTAGAAATCTGTATTTTTAAGATGGGTCTGATGCAAGAAGTCCAAAGACCACATTTGGATGAAGAATTTCCTAGAGGTTTCCTAAGATAGCCAGCAGTTAAAAGCTCAGTCTTTTGGGTCAGATTTGAGATGAACTTACAGCTGTGACACTATAAGCTGTGACCGTGGGAGAATTATCTAATTATCTCAAATTCCGTGTCCTCATCGTTAATACGTGGGTAGTGATAGCGTTTCGCTCGTAAACTGAGAAACACACATCAAGCTCTTAGCCCAAAGCCTGGCTCCTTTTTAAATGCTGGACAAAGGCAGCCACCGCTCAGCCCGCCCCAGCCCAACCGAACCCTGAGGTGGCCTTCCTCACGCCCCCCACCTCCCTCTGCCTCACTCGCTGCTGTCGACCAGGCCCTTTGGAGACCACACCGGGATACTGGGAGATCTCCATGCCCTGCCACAGGTAGCGACAGGAGAGCAAGGCGACAGGTGAGATGCCCCAGAGAGAAGCCCAAAGAAGAAGAGAAAGGAGGAGGAGACGTTTCTGGAAAAAGCACTCTCTGGGGTATCAAACCACAAGACACGCTGTTTACAACTATCTGCTTAGCTAGGATGTCCTGAGTAGAGAGGTGAAAAGACAGGAGATTCCTGAAATGGAATTGCAAAGTCAGCACGTTTTACTTAATTAGGGTGGTGTTATGAAACAGTAGGAAAATCGTAAGCGTAAGCATTTAATGACCCAACATGCCCCCTTTGTGAATCATGACTGCCACCGGAGGTTTCTGTTACGGTCCCCAAGAATGCTTACACACAGGCGAGGGGGCAGGGGGCAATGAGGCCACAGGCCACCTGATTGGCTGAGTTGCTAGAGGCCGGAGGCCCATGGGGACACAGGACCACATGCACCAGTAACGTCCTGAGAGGTGTGGGCAGAATGCGTTTTCACCGTGTGGCCCTAAGGGTGCAGCTGTCAGCAGGTGAGGCCTCCTAGTCCCTCACACAGAAGCCCTTGCTCCCAAACCAGAGTCAGGCAGCTGGGCTCATCCCCGATAGATGAGCCATCTCCCAAAGACCAGGAGGCCGGCCTGAAGTTCCCTCCATTGCTTGCAGGAGTCAAATCCACCAGGAGGGGCAGCAACTCACCAGTAAAGGTAGTAGAAGAACGAGAGGAGATAGAAGGCCAGCTTACACCAGGCCTCCTTCTGACAGTAACTCAAGGTATCCGCGTTCATGACCACCGGCGGGTCATAAGCTAGTTCAGAACTATCTGCCGGACAGTGGAAATACCTGCAGGGAAAGAGCACACAGCGTCATCAGCTCTGAGCTTTGGAAGGGACACCTGAAGTTGTCGGGGCCAAGGCCTCCTGATGCCGGACTCCCCCTGAGGAATCTCTCCTGAGCCGCTGTCTGCCTTCTGCCTGCATCCCTGCCTGCACATGGCCTGGACACTGCCACAGAGCAGCCCAGCTGCCATCTTCCAGCAGATAGCAACTCCCCAAATACTCAGATCACCACATCCACAGCTATTCCGACAGAAGGAAGAGGTGGCACCTGGTGGCACCTGGCAGACAACAGGAAGAGCCTCCTTTCTCCGGGGGAATGGGAGTCCACCATGTGTGTCCATAGCGGCTCCAGTGTAGGCACAGGTGTGGGGAGACAGAGAGCTGCATCTCCACTGCCAGATGCCACTGGACCACAATTCTGCCCTAAACATTAATTACTTTGGATAAATATTGTCCCCTCCCAGACCTTCTTTTAAAATTCTGAGTATTCTGGAAGGGACATCATATTCTCACTGGAGTGTGGAGTAGTTCACAGGTACTTTTCTTCTTGATAGAAGGACCCAGAACAGCAGAAAGAACAGCAGCGGCCATTGCAGGGCAAGAGCAGCCCTGGGGGGAAACTGGGTAAGCCAAAGACAGCAGGTGGAAGAGAGGAGGGAGCAGGGAGAAGGGAAGAAGGGAGGAGGGAGGAGGAGGAGGGGGGAGAGAGGAAGGGGGAGGGGGAGGTTAGGGGGGAGGGGGAGGTTAGGAGGGAGGCTGAAGCAAACTGCCTGCTTCAGACATCACGTGGGCTCCATGTTCACAAGCCGACAGCAGCTCTCAGGCTGGGGGAGACCTGGGGCGGAGGCCCTTTGAAAGTGGTCTGGCAGGAGGCGAGTGCTGTCCTCGGACCATCCTCTGGCCCTCAACAGGACACTGGCCCCGGGCCCTGGGCCACAGCCTCATTCGAAGCTAAAGAACAAAGCCGGGCTGAAATCGCTCAGTGGGCTGCTTTTTTGTCATCCTGGTAGAGGAATCAGGAGCCAGCGTGCAAATTAATGGCCCTGTGAGCCTCTGGAACAGGCTGTGGTTCTGGATGATGAGCAAGGCCCTGATTAATCACACTGCTTTGAAGAACATCCCTGGGACGGAGCAACTCCCCGAGCTGGGGTTTCAGTTCCCTCTTGCTTCCTCTTCTTAGGAGCACCCTGACAGGATCTGTCACCGACACTGCCGAGAGGAAGGCACAAGCCAGATTCAATGACACCTGCCAGCTCAGAGCCCTCCAGGCCTCTCACCTCTCCTCTTCCCAGGGGCAGATTTCAAAACCTATTTGCCTTGGCTGTGGCCTTGTTCCCAGGTGACCTATTGAGTGGAGGCAGGGGATGGGGCAGGGGACCACGTGGCTCAGTGGAAAGAGCCAGGGATCTGCCGCACACGGGTCACCAGACTGACTTTCCTCGGGTCAGTCACTAACCTCTCTGAGCCTCAACTTTCTCATCTATAAAATGGGATGAAATTGACTACGCCAAAGGGCTGTTGTGACGATTATGGGAGCTGATGGATGCAAATAATCTGCAAAGAACAGGCACCAGATAAATGGCAGGCAATTCCAGTTTTATTTAAGCAAACTGAGAGCTAGAGCAGAAGGCAGCTTCACGTGCGTGACAAGCGTCCCTGGACTGGACCTGCTGTGGTGGGGAAGGAGAAGGGAAGAAAGAAGGTGTTCAGGGACTCCGGTGTGTAAAGGACCCCTCCCTCCTCATTCCTTTCTCTTTCATCTTCTGAGCACTTACAAATTGCCAGGAACTAGGCTAGACCCTGTCAGGGATTCAAAAAAAGTAAGACGAAGTCCCTACTGGCAAGGAGACTGCAATCACTCTCTTCCTAAACAAACGTAAACTTGCCAAACGTAAGGACCCGGGCTGGCTCTCCCTTTCCTCCCTCTGGAAGAGCGACAGCCCTAAGAAGCAGTGCATCAACCAAAGTTCTGGAAATTCACCACGTTTTTGATACCCTGGCTTGACAGCACACTATTTGAGGGACCTGGGGATAAATTCCTTTTATAGGGAGAAGGGCCAGCCCCCAGGGTGGCATGCCAGGGGACAAGGATGGGGACTGTGATCCATACAGACGTGGGACCAAAGCCTGGCCCTGCCATGTCCTAGCTGAATGACTCCGGGGCAGTGACCTAACCTTTGTGAGTCACTGTGTCCCCATGTGTAAAACGGAAAAGGAACCCCGACTCACCCAGATGTTGTGGATACTGGATGAGGTAAGGCACGGAAAGTCTTGAGTGGGTATGCAATACATTTCAACACCACGATGCTTCTATCTGACTTCTCTCTAAGTCCAGACTTTAGTGGGTTACCTTTAACATACGCGGGACTTTCTTATGCAACTGACTCATTTTCCTTCATCCCTAAACCTGTGAATTCTCCTCTCCTCCTGCTCTTGGCCAATGGCACCTTCACTCTCCCAGCCGCTCAGCTTACAGGCTCTTTCTCCCTCACCTCCTGCACCCAATTATTGGCCAAGGCCCCCCCCCCCAGTTTACCTCCGCGGATTGTCCCCTTCTCTCTCCATTCCAACTTCCACCACCCAGTTCAAACCTCCATCATCTCTTCACCGGGAATTTCATCATAACCTCCTAATCGGATTTCCTCCTCAAAATTTCACCCTCCAATCCATCCTTCCCACGGCTGCCAGCATCACCTTCCTAAAAACCAGATCTGGTAATGCCATTCTCCTCCTCAAAAGCTTCTGAGAGCCGTCCATTCCCTAGAGAATAAATTAATTCCCCATCAAATCATTTCAGACCCTCCGTACGGATCCCCAGCTGTCTGTCAACCCCATCTCTGCTCATATCCCTCCAAGACCGCTACCTCCAGCCACACTGCACAGCTGCTGTTCTCCAGACACACCATGTGCTCTCGTACCTCTGAGCCTTTGCATATGCTAGTCCTTCAACCTGGAGTGTGCTTGTCCAGATTTTCCAATGTCACTCTTCCCACCTAATTTCAATGCTCATTTCTCCACACTCCTACATACATTGCTCATATTTCTGTTAAGAATATCTTTCCCTCTGCCACTAGGGTGTATATTCCTGGAGGGTAATGATTATATCTTACATTCACCTTGGAATCCCTCACCATGTCTGGCATGTAGTGTGTGCTCCATATGTTTCCTAAACGAAGGAGTGGATGTTCTAGACGTGATAAAATACAGGCTATATTCTATGGTAAAATGACAATGATGGAATGTTTGGGGACCAGAGCACTGGGAGCAGGGGTAAAGGGTGGTTCGTTTATTTGCATAACTGCATTCTTTACTACCCTTGTATTTCCCGCTCCCTGCCTCCTACATCCATATGGTGACTATATTTTACAAAAAGCCCAAATCACATGATCTGAGGCACAGTCTTAGCAGGGAACAGACTATATAAAATCAGAACTGGCCCAGAAAATCCAGCCCATCTGGTAGGTTTCTTCTTTTTAATTAACATATAATTCACATAAGAAAAAAATTCACCTTTTTAAAGTATACATTCAGTAGTTTTTAGCATATTCATAGAGTTGTACAACCACCACCAGTATCTAATTTCAGAACATTTTCATCACCCTAAAAAGAAAACCTTGTACCCATTAGCAGTCACTCCCCACTCCCCCTCCCTTCTGGCCCTTGGCAACCATCAATCTATTTTCCATCTCTATAGATTTGCCTATTCTGGATGTTTCATGTAAATAGCCTTTGGTGACCAGCCTCTTTTACTCATAATTTTTTCAAGGTTCATCCACATTGTAGCATGTATCAGAACTTCATTGTGTTTTTTACAAATAACATTCCATTATATGGATGGACCGCATTTTGTTCATCCACTCATCTGCTGATGAACATTTGAGTTGTCTCCACCATTTGGCTATTGCGAATAATGCTGCAGCTGCTTTTAACACTGACCCATGAGGGTCGAGGCTGCGGTTATTGGAGCCTATAAGAAAGGCCTGGCCTTATTGGACTGCTGTCCGAGAGCAGCTTGGAAAGAAGGCTCTAGGGAGAAAGTCCCCAAAAGGAAGGGATGCGAGGAAGGCCCTGGGTGGCTGGTCTGTTTGGGGGACGTCATCTCTGGAGGGCAGACTGCCCAGGCAGAAAAGAGGAAGGACAGACCGGCCCCAGGCAGACTTACCTCCAGAAGTGATAGAAAAGCAGAGGGACATTCAGGCCCAGGGTGAGCCACTCCTGAGCGCACAGGAACATGATGCAGAAGAGGCTGTGGATGGAGTATTCTGGCAGCACCAGCTGAAGAGGGAGCAGAGACACAGGCCAGAGTTAAAGGGAGTAAAAGCCACTCCTGCCTCTACAACAGCTGACTTCTCCCCAGACACTGCCTCCATCACGCTGGTGACACAAAGGCGCTCCCTGCAGCAGCACAGACTCACTGCCCCCAACCGATCCATTTCTGCCCAGTTCTCCTCTCTGTGGTCTGGGAGTCATGCTTTATACTCAAGCTCAAACGGACACAGGCTCTGGCACCCTACTTACCAGAATATGGCACTTGCTTCTGGGGGTCACCCATGGATGACCACCGGGAAAACTAGAGGAGGCTGTCCAGCCCCTGAGATGTCTGACCTGACTCAGGACCCACGAGAAGAAATACTGGTGGGGTTTCCAGTGATTCTGTCATTCTTGTTTTTCTAGTCCCTCTGTATCTTCCTGCAGAAACTCACCAACCTAAGTGAGTATGTGCATTTATTTCAAATACAGGAGGGTCGGGAAAAAATTGAGAAACAGCATTTTGTTTGCATGATGGTGAGTGGATCAAGAGGAACCCCAGAGAAAGAACACGTAGTCATAATAAAAGAGGGAAAGTGTGGCATCTGGAGGAATGGGAAAGAAACCAGCCCAGACCAAGAAGGGTCAGATGGTGGAAGGTGACCAGCAGGAAGGCTAAGCTCCCCATGCCATCTACCCACACAGGCATACGTGGGTAAAAAGAGCTTAAAATGACTGTGATGCCCTCCCAAGGCTGTTTACATCTTAACAGAAATCAAAGCTGTCATAGAAATCAAAATGATTGTAAAGGAAAAATTTGGTCCCTAGGCCAGTAGTAAGAAAATCTGAAGACTCAGACGCAAATGTCCCATCTTTCCAAGTTATATAGGAATATATATATATGTATGTGATGGGGGGTATAGCCTCTGTGTATTGCTTAGACCACCATGAATGCTTTGGTCCTCCGAGCAAAATCTTCCTAACCATCCTTCAAGGCCCATCTCAAATGCCACTTCCTAATGAAGGCTCTGCCCACCCTATCGCGCCTCACCCCAGCCCACCCCACCCTGCAACTCTGAGCCCCACAGCTCACTTCCTACCCTCGTCTAGGGTACCTTCCATAACCTATCCATCGTGGAGTCATTATCCACCGCCCCCTCCCAGCACACGTGGATCTACTCCACTCTTCCATAAGCCATCTCGGCCAAGCTCTATTGTTTTCTCATGTCCATTTAGAAAGTGCTTTGCACAGTACCTGGCACTTAAGAGTGGTAACAAATATGCGATGAAATGAATCGAACTGACCAAGTGCAGATTGCAGCCTGGCTGGCTGGCGTTAGGGATGCAGCCTGTGGTCACAAACTGAGATTTCTCTGGGTGGGAAACACTGCCTCACGCTGTCGCATCTGGGTACAGAACACCATTCATCTCCCACTTTAGTCAGATGAGTTGTCTGCCCCAGATGACAGATACAGAGGGAGACACACATTAAAGATAAATACATGTAAGAAATGCATTTTGTAAGTAAGTGACATCTTCTTTAAAGTCTGATGAAGAATGAATTGCCTTGACCCATGCCTCAGAATTCTCAGACAGTCACCCTGCATACAAGCGCCGTCATTCCAGAGACCTCCGTGGGTGAACTGGGAACAGCCAGCCCCTGTGAGCCTCAACCACCTGGCAAGGAAGGGGATGTGTCCCTATCATTTCTCCTCCCAGGATCTCAGAGCCATCCTTAGAAGCCCACCCACACCTGGTCAAGGCACCACCACACCTCCTCCCACTAAAGAGAAAGCCCCGTCCTCAGAGCTGGGCGTGCCAGTCCTGGAGGCGGTGGCTGTGACTTCTGCTATGCACATCTCTACATTTTTTAATCAGCAGTTTCGGCAACTTATGCCAAGGTAATTAACATGTTTAGAGACAGCCACTCTGGGCCTGAATCATCCACGATAACACCATCCCTGTCTCCGACTCCAGTGACAAATCTGACTGATTACAGCTTGGATTTCAGGTCCCACCATTAATCACCATGGCCTCTTCCCTCTTCGGGGCTTGATTTATCGTGGTGGCTGCAACCTTCTGAGCCAGGAGGATTCGTCACTGTCACCGTGCTGAGGAAAACTGCTTAATAGAGGCCAGCTGGTTCCAGAGGTCCCTAGCCTGTTGGGGGGTGGGAAAAAAGCTACAGTATTCATCCTGCTCTTCTGAGTGGCTTCTCCCAGTTGCCTCTTCCTATCACGGAACAGGATCCTTACAAGTGGGAGACGCTTCTCCACTTCATCCAGGGAGACGTTCAGGAGCGATGGTGCCCTGTGCGGACACACACGGGTTCCCTCCTCCTTCCCCAGCCTGTCCCTGTCGCGAACTGTGGAAGATGTAGGGAACTTATCCCTCCCAGACTGAATGAAAATCAGCCAGCCCTCTGCACGGGGCTGCGCCGTGGGCATTGCTGCTGCCCTCCACACACTTCCACACCCTGCCTTGGGGAACCCAGGAAGACTGCACTGCTCAGAAACCCATTGCTGGGTGGGGCCCACGGGCTCTGAGCAGAAATGATGCAGAGAGAATGCTGGAGTTGTTACTCGCCAAGGCAAAGTGCTCCAGAGTCTCTCTCTCCGCTCTGATGTAAGAAAACGCATTTACGGTGGGGGCTACTCCATCATCCTGAAACTATAAGTGAA
This sequence comes from Equus quagga, assembly GCF_021613505.1. Classification (NCBI taxonomy): domain Eukaryota; kingdom Metazoa; phylum Chordata; class Mammalia; order Perissodactyla; family Equidae; genus Equus; species Equus quagga. Next base: position 40,971,582 of record NC_060278.1, read on the forward strand.
GAGAGAGGCCCCCCCAGCAACCGGCGATGGACTCAGTGTGAGTAAGAAAGACGCTTGTGTTGTTTTAAGCTACTGAGATTTGGGAGTTGTTTCTTATGACAGCATAATTTGACCGATCTTCTCGGATGCAGAATGAGTAATCAATGGGAAAGGCAAAATCGTGTTCATCCCTCTTCATCCTCCCCCGACCATCCATCTAGTGTTTTCTTTCACCAGCACTGAACAAGCTTATTTAGGACCAAATGACCGCCAGGCGGGCATGACGCTTATTCATGTGTGTGGGCAGCTGGACTGGATGTCCCCTCCCAACCCTGAGCTTATCTAAGTGTTAAAGACGCCCCTGCATCTGCCAGGCAAACTACAGACACACTGAGCAAAGCTCTGACCATACCCCCAGCAGCCTGAGTCATCCGTCAGCACTGGGAGACTGTTTTTTCATAAGAAAGGCCGTCAAATGATGCCAATCTCAATCTTTCATACAACAAACAGAGGAACTGTTTCACGCAGGCCACAGTCTGTTGAATTCTCATGTCTTATTATGCCCTGCTTTATAGAGTTGTAAATACTAAATAAGTGGCCTCAGCTTAGGGACTGTGGGATTGCTGAGAGACTGGAATTCATTCCAACCAGGGGAGCTCACGGAAGGTTTTGTGATCCAGCGAACCAAGGAAGGTTGGAAAGGTTGAGTAAAACTTAATCACGAAAGGAAGCCAGGGGTCAGCATTACAGGGAGAAGAACCATGAGACTAAAGCAGAGAGATGGCAGGCACTGCCTGATGTGGGTTCTGCACGTCCCCACCTGACAGGGCCACTTATTCACCACTTAATGGCATTAAAGCCAGGCCTGACATGAACCGAGGGCTGGGTAAATGTCAGTTTTATTCCCCTCCTGCAAGAACCCACTTTCTCATCTCCTGGTGCTGGAGCATTTGGGTGTCACCACCATAAACTGAAGGGCTGAGACCTGTCATAACAGTATGATGACAACAGCCCCTCCCCTCCCCTATCCCCTTTCTCTGATGCGTGCCAGAGGTGAAACGTCAGGTGCAGTTCTTGGAGAACACTAGGTAGGCTCATACGCTTATCAGTAAAGACCTCAAAAATGTCACCCACTCCCCAGCTTCTTCCATCACTTCCTAGAGGATGCATTTGGCCTCTGGTGAGGACCACCTGTCCTGACTTCCTGCCCAGATTCTAGTCGTCAATTTCCATTTCCTGGCAGACATTTCCATCCAGATATTCCACAACCACTGCATGCTGAAAACTCGCGTTCCTTCCAGTACCTGCAAACTTTATCTCCTAAATTTCCAATTTCTGCTGACAAGAGCCATCTCTGACTCCTCTGTCTCATCCATTTCCACTTCGGTGTGTTTCCAAACCTTGCCATTTCTTCTTCACAGCCACTTGCATCTGTTCTTTCCTTTTTATTTCTACTGCCGCCTACTGGTCTGGGCCCCTGCACCTCCTCCCAAGGCTGGTGCAAGAACTTTCTAGCAGGTTTCTGTCCCTGCACACATGCTCCTTCCATCCAACAGAGCAGCTGCCTCCTCTCCCTTGTATATATGCCACACTCAGTCCAGCTCTAAGCCTTCATCCACAACTTTGCCATTCCAGGAATTTTATTTTATTTTGTGTTCAAAAGATCTTATTTCTATTATTATGCATCTTTTCATTCATTCATTCATGTATCCATTCATTTGCTGCTTTAGCCCACAAATGATTTGCAGCTGACCGCTAACCTTTCCCTATTATGGGGGAATAACGTGGTGATGGAACAACTTCTACCTTACTTCACAGCTGCAGTGGAGAGGGGCATCGGAGGGCAGGAACAGGAAATAGGGAGAGGACACTTGGAGTTGGAGCAAAGGAATGAAGCTCCCTGGGGAAGAAAGGGGATCCTCTAAGACTGGGAAGAGGGAAGGTGGCAAAGATGGAGAGGTGATGGCAAATGTCCCTAGTGCTGGAGATCTGCTCGCAGCTCCCACCATCCATCCTAGAGGGACAGGATTTCTGAAGGGCTGGTATAAGCCTGCCAGGGACCAAACACTAAGAGTCAAGCCCCGGAAGCCATGAGGTAGGTCCCAGGGCTGAGGGTAGCTTGAAGGGAGAGGCAGCTTGAGACCCAGTCTTCACCCATCTCTGAATGGACCGTCAACTCAGGCAACAAGCTTTTCTACTGTGATCACCTTGGGCTAAAAATATTAGCCTAATATCTCAAAGTGTTATATAAATTCATACCAGGTACATAATGATCAATCTATGCTAACCACGCTGAGCCTTCTTTTCCTCAACTGTAAATGCCAACATTTACAAACTACCAGCAAGGATGCTATAAGGGATACAGGATGTCCTATGAATGACAGTGCCCTCAAAGGTGGCGAAGCACCAAGCAAAGGAAGACGGCGCCATGGGGATGAACAGGATCATTATTATTGCTAACCATCGCGTTCCGGCTCATCGCCATTCTCAGGTGGGTAACTTGTTGCTCTTCCTCTGAAAGTCAGTGAAATGGCCCAGAACCAAATTTGGTTTCCCAATTCTCCACCCAGTCTTTTCTGACCCCGGTCTGATTAAACTGAGCTTCCAGCTTCCCCGAGTGGGAGGAGAAAACGAAGCCTGTTTAACAGCCTGCCTCTCAAACCATAAAACCCCAGTCCTTGCCTGTTTTCAACAACAGTAATCCTGTTCCCTGTGTGTCTGTCCTAAGGTTTATCTGTCCCGGTAGCTGACAAGTGTGAAGAAGGAGGAAAGGATGATGTCTCTTTCATCTGACTCCCCAGCCCATACTAAACTGGCCCTCAAACAGAGGACCCTCTCCGGGCTGAGCAAGGTGGAGGGAATTTTCTCATAAATGTCCGACGTGGAGATCCGTTCTCCATTTGTCCCCAAATGAACAATCGTGCACATGATTCACAGTGGGGGGAGGGGCAGTGGAAAGGAAGGAAAGGATGGCATGCTTGGGGACTGGGGATTTTGCTGAACTAGAAGATGATGAGAAAAGCATCCCAAGCATCATCAGGAAAACTTATTCTCTGTCCTTTGCTGGAAGGAGGCCATTTTCTCTTTGCTCTGGGCGAAGGCAGCCGAGCTCAGGCCTGTCTCCCCCAGGGGCGTGCTTTCCCTGCATGCTCGGATCCCCTCCTGCCGGGGACTGGCACCCCATCTCACATGGCACGATTAAGCAGGAACACCCCAAACCCTAGGACCTGGGGTTGGGCTGCCTGAGCATTGCCTATTTCACAGCAGTGCTGGCATGTTAAACCATTTGACCTCCTGGATCTTGCGCTAATGTTTATATCAAACACTTTGAAGGGGTGAGCAGATGGCTCTGGTACACAAGGAACTTCTCACAGAATCACCTAGTCTAGAATTGTAATTTAAAATGTCACCATAAAATTAATCTGACGCATGCCTGTTGAACGTACACCAGGAACCGTGGACATGGCCCTGAGCCCCCCGTTGCCAGCAACTCTCATCAACACCTGGGCCAAGTACTGCTTTGCTGCCCTTGTCGTGATCAGGATCAGACCCCCGCGGCTGGTCCCAGGGTACGGGGCCAGGCCTCAAGGGCAACCAGTCACAGATCATTTTCTCCATGGGCCTCTTCCTGTGCACCAAGAACATGGGGAAAATAGGGGGACATGGCAAGAGAAGTGGTGCCCTCCCCGGGTGGCCCAGGACCTGAAGACACAGAACTTTCCTTCCGGCCTGGGGAGGGCATCTCGGCAGCAAGGGTGCAGAGGTGGGTGGCGGGGGACCACAGAGCGCTGTTTCCACAGGGGCTTCCTCTCCAGGCTTCCCACCTTCCAACCCAGGGCCCTCTGGCTTCCTCCCACTCTCTCCTTCGCCCACCCTCCCGGAGCACGTTTAATCCACACTGGGGAAGTTTCTGCTGCTTTTGTGGCACCCACATGGACTCAGTTCTACCTCTGCGTGGGAGAAGGAAGCTCAGAGAGGAAAACACCCAGGGAGGGAAGATGGGGGGCAAAACTCACCCCCTGCTGCCCTTGGCTCCTGGCTACCCAGCAAGTGAATGGCCCAGTTCACAGCTCAGCCGAGAGGCCCGTGCTGGGACCTGACTGTGCCCTGACAAACCTGGACTGCCTGATCCCACGGGCTCCAGACACTCGCCCCGCCACCGTGGACCGCTCTGGCTACCCTCATCCCTGCTCTGAGCCCTCTGAGCCACCTGATCCTCCCTGTCCTGACTGCTCCTCGGGGACCAGCTTCCAGCTGACTGATGCCCATCAGCTCCGGCACCCCTAGTCCCACTGCTGTCTCCTGTGGGCCCCCACCACCAGCTGTGCCATGCACCGGGGATGCCGGCCAATAGGGGAAATCCTTCCACTGTGATCCAGGAGGAAACGTGTGCATGCACAACACCACGAGGAAGAAGATTCCCCCCATCAGAATTCACAGGGGTCTCAGCTTCGTTTCTGGAGAAGGGAACCGGGAAAAGAGGTGACAGATGCGCTTAGCTCACCACTCTACTGTCCTGACACTTCCACTCTGCCTCCTCCTCCAGCCCATTTCTTTGTTTCCCCATCATCTAGGCAGTGATTCTCAACTGTATGGTACTTCTTTTTTTTTCTTTTTGAGGAAGATTAGCCCTGAGCTAACGACTGCCAATCCTCCTCTTTTTGCTGAGGAAGACTGGCCCTGAGCTAACATCTGTGCCCATCTTCCTCTACTTTATATGTAGGACGCCTACCACAGTGTGGGGACATTCTACCCAATTGCATCCTGGAGCCATTCTCCCAAGAAGGGGTTCCCATACTCAACCAAAGGTTAGAGTTTGGTATTTTCCTTGAACTGGAGTCCCAATTGGGACTTTTCCCGCAGTTCAGAGAGTGGTCAGGTGCCAGAGGAAGGGATCCTAATCCAGCCTTAGGAAAAGAAACCTCTCACGGGAGTCTTGGAGATTGGCAGCCGTCCTAATGACTTAAGTGGCCGACCCGTGCCCACGTAAAATTTGTCTATTAGAGATGGAGTCAGGAAGGAATGGATTAATTCATTTTCCATCACCCTCAGGCTTAAGGTACTGATTCTCTTCAGGCTGAATGCCACAATTTGCCCCAGAGAGTAGCCATGGGCAGCAAACATGGATTCATACAGCTGTCCGAGAAGGTTCCCGATGGAGCAGTGAATTTAGATCCATCCTTGAAAAGAGAAAGGCACAAGGAAGACTAGAACTTCAGCTCACAAGCTGGTGAAGCAAGTGGGCTCAGCAAGCCAAGGAGTCAAAAGAAAGACTTCCTGGACTCAAGGTCTGGAAGTAGCGCTCCTCTATTCAAATAGCGTGGGGACAGGGCCTATGGGCAGTGAAGAGCTGCAGCATGGCGACAGGACCCATGGCCAGGACTTAACAGGTCTTAGTCTTATAACATTGCATAAGGAAGCATTCCCAGGAAGACATTTTAAAGCATACTCAAGCAAAGTTGATATAACTTCTTTATAAAAAGAAAATCAGCTCAAGCATTCCAACCTTTACAATCTTAACACATAGACCTTTATATTTCACCAATTCAATTATAACCTGAGTCAGGGTTTAAACTTAGTTACCATTTTCTTGTGTTTCTTTTTTAATTTGGCTTTTTTTCATAGATACCAACAAAAATTATGATGAGAGCTCTCACAATTTTTTTTCCCCAATTTAGAAGTTTTCCGAATTTAAATGATCCATCGTCTGGCCGATTTGACGAGTAGCATCTTAACAGCGACTTAACCAAAGCTTAACCAAGGACAAAGAGGCGTCCCCAAAAGAGATCCAGAAAATTCACTCCCAAAAATAGCCTAAGAAAGTAAAGGCAAGCAACAAAGGCCCCTTATGAAAGCAGTTGGGACCTCTTATGACAAACTCCCTGAGAGCTTAAACAGCTGAACAAAGAGAGCCAAGCTCTCAAGACAAACTTTCCCAGAGCCCCAGTCTATGTGACTGGCCACCAAGATGCGTGCCGGTACATGCATCCTCCAATGGCGGAGACCAGAAAGGTCACAAAGCCAAGCTCTCAAGACATACAACAAAACAAAAAGCCCAGACAACAGGCTTATAGAGATGCCTGTGTCTTATGACAAACAAAAAGACAGAGACAAGGAAAAGTCTATCTCTGGGAGGAAAAGGATCTACAACCAGTGAGTACTCAAATCCTAGAGTCGCTGAATCCAAGAAGCTAGCCTCACCAACATTTTCTCCTGCTAATCTAAATTTAGAAGAGCAAAAAACTCACCACTCTTGCTTCCACTGGAGCCTGCAGGCAGAGATCCGGGAGACTGACGTGGTAAGAACTCTTACCTCTTGCCAGCTCTCGTCAGGGGTCCGGGATCTCTCGGCCGCAGCAGTCCAGGAGCAAGCAGTGTCCAGCCAGGGAAATTGATCCTGCCGACTATGCCAAAACTGTAGGGGAGGAGGACATTTCCTCTCCCCAAATGGGGGTTCATCTGGCTGGAGAATGAATTAAATTCACATGAGACAGAATAGCAAGAGAAAATTAAACAAAGCTTTATGAGGAACCATGGCCCGGGGCATTTCTTCCTGAAGGAAGAAAGGGCACCGAAGAAGTGGGGTACACATAGTGGTTATATACCCCCAAACAGGGTGTTTCACATGTGATTGAAATGTCCCTCCCACAATAGTCACAAGATTGCCCTGTCGCACAGCGCTTGATGGACACAGCAGATAGTGGTCTGCTATCTCGGTGGGCGTAGCAGGAGGCAAGTCTGGAGCTGGGCGGCCACAGGTGAGCGCAGCAATCAGTTCCTAGCCTAAGGAAAGATGCTTAATCCTTAAGAAATGTCAGCGTTGGGAGGGGGAGGGAAGTTAATTACAGGAGGTTACCAGACTAGCACAATAAAATGCAGATTTTAAGTCCTTGCCTTTGGTATTGATTAAGAGTTTTTAGAGAGAAGGTCATCTCCTTTCTTCTTCCTGGTACAGAGAGGGAGGCACCTTTTATAGATAGAGATTTACCTTACAAATGTAAATGTGTCCTAAGGAAGGGCAAGTTCCATTCCTCAGAGCCTCCTTCCCTGTCCCAGTTTATCAAAAGCAATCAGCCTCAAATAATCCTGATGCCAAAGAGACATATCTTGGGGTGGCCATTTCCAGGTCCCCACAACAGCATGGCATGCCAGCGGTGCCATGTCACACCCGGGATCTGAACCAGCGAATCCCGGGCTGCCAAAGCAGAACGTGTGAACTTAACTGCTGTGCCACCGGGCCGGCCCCTGTATGGTACTTCTGAATCACCTGGAGGTTTTGCTAAAACACAGATGGCTGGGCCCCACCCCCAGAGTTTCACATTCTGTAGGTCTGGGTGGGGCCCAAGATTCTGCTTTTCTAACCACTTCCCAGGTGAACCACTGAGAACCTTCTCCTCAAAGTGTGGTCCCAGGACCAGCATCCCCAGCAGCAGCAGCAGCGCCTGGGAGGTTCTTAGAAATGCAGAATTTTGGCTCCACCCCAGACCTTCTGAATGAGAACTTGCATTTTAACAAGACCCTCAGGTGATTCACATGCACATTAAAGTTGGAGGAGTGGCTGCGGATTCCCAATAGGCTTCTCCAGCCACCTCATCAGAATCGCCTGGGGCAGCTGTAAAAATGCAGACTTCTGGGTTCCACCCCAGTCGCTGGGCCAGGAACCTGCATTTTCCTGAAGCATCCCAGAGGACTGTGTCAAACATTTGAACTGAGATTCACAGGGGTTTGAACACATGGGGCAGAGGCTTCGTTTTTGAAGACCCTGGATCCCAGTCCTCACCCCCATCCCCCAGCAGGGCCGTGACCGTCCTGCACTCACAGAGCATCGCTTGCCAACTACGGCTCACGGACTCGTCTGGGCAGGCAGCGCCTGTAGATAAGAGCAGCAGTGTCCGGCTCCCGGCTCTCCCAGCCACCGCCACGTGGGAGAACACCCCTGAGGCTCCCTTGTCCCCATGGCCAGTCTCTCATCTTGGAGGGCTGGCCTTGGCATCTTTCAGGGATGGAGCTCAGCTCTCCAGCATCCTTCCACCACACAAGTCCATAGTCTCCAGGTCCCGCCATCTTCTGCCTGTGCCCGGCAGGCCACCCCTGCACCTCCAGCTGTCTCTGGCCCTCCTGGTGACACTTTCTATCCCTGGGAGGTGACCGGTTCCTTTTAGAACCAAACCTTTGGGTTCCGGCCCTGCCCTGCCCACACCTCCCCGCCTGCCTTTTATAATTGTTTTCATGCAGCTTCAAGACACACTTGAATCTCAAAAGCCTCTCTCACTTGTTTCCTCAAACACTTGTTAAATTACTGAACTGCCTCAGAACCCACTCAGGGAGGATGTGGGGATAAGAGCGCTCTCTCAAGTAAGGCCATATTTTCAAAGGGACAGAATTCTCCTACAACTTGCTGGCAAGTCAGAGACATCTTAAGTTAACACTTGTAGCTACCCACTCCTTTTCTTCTTTCTTCAATCCGGGGATGGTGGGAGTAGGAATCGTGTTCAGAATATAGGGAGTGATTAAGCCCAAGTTCAGACTGTTTGAGAGGAGAGACACTAGTAGAAAGAAATGTTCTAGAATGAGGAAGGCAGAGGGGTAAGGGTTTAACAAGACTTCTAGTGCTGAAGAGCCCCACTTATGCACTCATTCAGCAAATATTTATTATAAACACTTACTAGAGAGTGAATGCAAAGCAGTGTAGCTAAGGCAGACTCCCATGGAAGTGGTCACTTGTACTGCAGATTCGACAGCACAACAAAAATGGGACACAAGGTACCGACAGAGCTAGCATTTGGCACAGGAAGAAAGGAGAGAAGAAACCATTCATTCTGCATGAGGAAAGGAAGGAGGGCTCCTCGGAGGAGGAGAACTGCCTCTGAGTTGAGGCTTAGACAATGAGCTGTATTGGGGAAGGCAGAATATTAAGGCAAAGGGCATCCTCAAAGGATGCTCAGCATCATTCTTCATTGATGTGCTTGAGACAGCCATGTTTTTCTTTATGTCCTAGAAAGCCGTCACTTCCAAATCTGCCACAGAAATGACATTGAGACCTGAAATCCTTCACTCCAGCCTCCCTTCCAACCTGCCCGACTTCCAGGGAACAGTCACCATTTCACCTGACCAGGGAAGACCACAGTGACAATACGAGTCATCTTCTGCCTTCATTTTTGTCCACGGCCTGAGCAGAAAGCTTTGCACATGGTGGACGACAATTAGTCTCGACGCTGGACTCACCTTCGTCAAGTTCACCAGTGAATTTCCACACAGCTGCCAGCGCTGCTCTCCCCTCTCGGGTCTGTCCCACCCATACTGCCCTCCCAGCCCAGAGGAAAGGGAAGGAACCCCAACTCTCATTGCGGGAAGAGGGTTCCAAGCCCCAGGTCCGCCCCTTCCTAATTCACTGCCCTCCTAGAGCACTGTTTTCCCAGCGAAGCTTCTGTTGACACATCTTTTATGTAACAGGAACCTGCTGTTTCCAGGGGACGGAGTTTATCTCCTTGCACCACAGATTGCTCCTTAATAGAGCGAGCCTAGGAGCAGCCGGGGTCTTGAGCAGCACCGTTCGAATCCAAAGGACAGCCTTTTCCAGGATAAAAACAGATGATTATCCTACTTAACAGCTATTAAGCAGTGTTAATTACCTATTACCTTCAGCAGGTTGGAGAAATATTTCTCAAAACAAGCAAAAGAGGGTGAACTGAATGAGGGAGCAAATATTGGCACTGGGGACTTCATGGCAAACTGTCATCATCACATCAATTAATATTTGCTGACTGTCCACTGGCGCACGTACAGGGAAGTGGACGGTCTGCTAAACAGCACGATGCGGAGCCCGAGGAACAAAGATGAGACAAACGAGCAGGCCCCACCCCCGGACCGCCCAGATAGGCAGTCCGAACAGGCGCGCATGCAAATGTGTCCGTCCAAAGTCTGCTGGACCGTGCCGAGCTCTGCCAGGAGTTTGGTTGAGCAAATTAACATTTTAAAGAAAAGACAAAATAATACTGTAACTTTTGCACCCAGTAAGGGCTTAAGCGTCAGTGTCTTAGTGAAAATGGTGTTAGATGAAGGAACAAGAGACTTGGGCTCTAGACTTGCCCAGGAAGAAGCTACAGAACCCCAGCCATTTAATTTCAGTGGGCTCAGTTTCTTCATCTATAAAATGGGAATAATAATAGTATCTACTTCATAGGACAGCCATGAGTATTAAATGAGTTAATATGTACGAAGCTCTTCACATAGCATCTGGCTCACAGTAACACCCCATAAATACCACCATTATCTGTAATGGAAGGCACACGACCCACACACCCCCTATGGTTCTTTTCAGCTCAAATATTCCATGTGCTTCGTACAAAGCAGCAATTAACCTCTCTTGAAAACCGAATGAACATATCTTCCCTTTCCCTCTCCAATCTACGTCCAGTGCTTGCAGATTTTTTTAATTCTCTTCCTCCACTAATCTCTATCCCCAGAAACGCCACGTGTTCTGGAGAAGCTGATCATTTTGTGTGTCAACAATAACTATGCCTAAGTAATAAAGCTCCCCATGCTCGTGAGCCACTGCTGTGCATGGTGTGTGTTTACGCCATCGGTTTGCCTGTGTGTCTTCGTGGATCTCTCTCCATACAATTGTTCTATCAGCACAGTGCTGGGTACATAGTGAGTGCTCAGCAAACCCACCATTTATTCATTCAACGAACATGAGCTGAGAGTCTACTATGAGGTGTCAAATGCTGTGAGAGGCACTGGAGGGGCCAGGACGAACTGGATGAGCACCGTCACGATGCTCCAGGCATCCCCAGGCTGGCAGCAGACCAATAGCTGGACCAATAGCTGGACAACAGAATGTGCTGCAGAAGGCACTTGTGTAATGGTAAGCAAAGGGCCAAGAGAACAGCCTAGACTGCAGCCAGCAGGAAAACCAGAGGCAAGCACGCAGCCTACAGGCAGCCATGGGGAAAAGGCTCCTGCTGCAGAAACACAGAAACAGCCTGGGCCAGGCCCAGCCTCCATCACCTCTCATGGGAACCACGGCAGCCTCCTCTAGCCAGACTCCCCTCCCCCACCCCACTCCCAATCTAGTTTTCACTCAGTAGCCAAAGAGATCGTTTTGAAATATAAATTAGATTATGTCACTTCTCTGCTCAACCTTCCAATGTCTTCCCATTGCTCCTAAAATAAAACCCAAACTCCTTACAATGACCCCTAAGGCCCTATGTGATCTGGACTCTGTGCCCTTCTGACCCCACACCCCACCATTGCTCCCTTGCTCATTCCATTCCAGCCATTACTCATCCCTTTGTTGTTCTGCAAACTCAGCCTGTGTGTTCCCACCCCAGGGCCTTAGCATGTGCTGCTGCCACTAACTGGAGAGTCCTTCCCCACTTTCTCATGGCTGGCTCCTCCTCATCATTCAAGAATCCACTCCATTCAAGACCACCTCCTTGGATCAGCCTTCCCTCTCCATGCAATATTGTCTCCCTCTTTATTCCTTTAATTTTTTCATGGCACTTATCATTATCTGGAAATATATCAATTATGCATTTGTTTATTGGCTGTTTCCCACACTAGAATGTTCCATGAGGGCAGCCTGTCTTGTTCACAATTTTATCCTCAGTGCCTAGATTAGTGGCTGGCACACAGTTCAATTCTTTGTTGAGTGAATAAATAACCTGGTCCTTTGTTCACTCCTCCATACAAGCATAGCTATCACCATCATCGAGATAATTTCTGAGTACGAAAAACCATAACAGCCACATCAGTAGACTAAAAAACGGTGCACCAAACACTAATTTAGCAAGCCTCAGGTTCAGTGGATCTGGTGTCAGTATCCGCTTGTCCCACATCCCTAGACTTTAGCCCCAGCCATGGCTGGCCCTTTACAGATGTGCGCAACTGGTCATGAGGAGTTTGAGGAGAGAAGAATCAGTGCGAATTCAAACTCAGCTCAGCTCTCCGAGCTCCGAGCACCCAAGGCACAGGGTTCAATACGGCAGGGAGCCCAGCAAGGAGGAGGATGCAAAGACCTTACAATAGGCCAGAGACAGAAGCTGAACACCTAAGTGACTATAAATCCCAGGCAGAATATGGGGAGAAACAAGATAGAAATCGAAGCCAGGAGGTTCAAAGGAGGAAGAGAGAACATTAGCCAACACTGGCCCTCGCTAGCATATGCAGTGCTATGGACTGAACGTTGATGTCCCCCCATATTCACATGTTGAAACCTAATCCCCTGTGTGATGGTGTTTGGAGGGGCCTTTGGGAGGTGAGTAGGTCATGAGAGTGGAGCCCTCATGATGGGATTAGTGCCCGCAGGAGAAGAGACATGAGAGAGATGATGTCTCCCCACCGTGTGAGGATACAGAAGAAGGTGGCCATCTGCAAACCAGGAAGAGACCCCTCTCTAGAACTCTGCCACCCCGACCTCAGGCTTCCCAGCCTCCAGAACAGTGAGAAATAAATGTCTGTTGCTTATAAGCCACTCCGTCTATGGTACTTTCCCTGGAGCAGCCTGAGTAGACTAAGATACACACATACACACACACAGTGCCTCAGGGGAGCCTCGTCTTGCTTCTCCCTACTGTGAGGGCACAGGTCTGAAGGACCACAATGGGCTGGCCAACATCACGAGAAAGGGATGAAAGGCCACCTGTCCCCAGCTATTGCCCAGAACCCTCTCCTGCTTATAAGGTCCCCAATCCAGGCCCCTAGCAGGGGCTCCCATCACTCCTGTGGCAGAAGTAGGAGCCCCAAGGGAGCCCATCTAGGAGCTGCAGTGGGTCACTGCAAGAACAAAACACTTCCTCTCCTTTCTCATCTCCACTTCTGGGCAACCAAGAAATAGCAGAGACAGGCAGGAGAGGATGGGAAGACAGATCCTACTTGGGGTCCTTACTCCTCACCTTGTGACTCCCTCCCCATTCCCTTCTAGGCTGCTCAAAACTTCATTCCTCAGTTCTCAGCCTGCTTTTCAAACTTCCAGAGTTCTCACAATATACCCCATTCTTTCCCCAAATCTCCATCCCTTCTGCTAATCCCAGGAGTTGTGTCCTCTACGCATTTCTCCCAGCCCCCAACCACCCCACTCCTGGAGCTACTGACACAGACGCGTCCCTGGAGAAGCTAAGGCTACAGTGGGGACAGATGGCTTCTGTGACTCCCAAACAAAATTCAGGACATGTATCCATCGTATTCATTCACCATTCACCATATACCAGGTCTATGTGCTGTGAGGGGTATACAATTGGGACTAAGACACCATTCCCTGTCTGCACGAAGCTTATGTCCTAGTGTGGAAAACACACATTACTATGAAGGAGAAGAAGGTGACACTATGGGAGGGAAAGCTGATGGTCAGAGGTCTGGGGGTCTGGGAAGGCTGCCCTGAAGAAGAAGAGTCAAAGCTGAAGGAGAAGAGTAATCCTCTGGCTTCACCCTTTCTTTACTGTGGTCCAGGCAAGAGACCATGGTGGCTGGGATAGGACAGGGGCAGAGGGATGGAGCCACATTGGTGGATTTGAAAAATACTTAGACGGCTCTATCTGTAGAACTTAGTGACTGATCAGATGAAAGATGAGTGTGAGGGAGAGGAGTCAAGGATCACTCTCAGAAATCTTGAACAGCTGGGTGATGGATTTATTGAGATAAGTAGCATTGGAAGAGGAAACATTCTGGGAAGGGGAGAGATATTAGCCTAATGTTGGCTAGTGTTTAAGGTGTCTGTAGGACCCCCAAGGCAGTTGGGTGTAGAGGACCGGTCCACAGAAGAAAGATTTAGAGGTGGTGGGAACATTGATGGTAAACGATATTCAAATTGCCTGGTGGGAGAGAGCAGAGTGAGACGAAATCAAGAACAAAGTCCAGGATTAAGTCCTTGGGTTCACCAACATGCAAGGAATGAGCAGAGGAAGAAGAGCAGACCAAGAAGGCTAAGAAAGAGCCACCAGAGGGCACGGTGTCGGGAAAGCCAGAGGAACTCTGTTGTTAAAGATGGATGGAGAAATGGGCAGCCAAATGCTGCTGAGGAAGACGAACACCACAGGAAGGAAAAATGCCCATTGGCTTCAGGGGCACAGAAGTCACTGCCACTTCATACCCTGTTTAGAGAAGACTGACCATGAAGAGGAGGCTGGTGAGGGGAAACAGCTAGAGAGGCACATGGGAACATGGACTTCTTCTGTTTGTTTTCAAGAAGGCCCATGAGATAAACACAACTTTACACGGAAGGAGGAGGGTCCCACAGTAATCATGACCCCATCTCTCAGCACACAAGGGGACATGAATCTCTGGATTGCCTAAAGACAACACCAGGTGGAAAATCAGTTTGTATTTCAATAAACTTTCAGGTGAATTTTCGGAATGCAAACGATCCACTTATAAGTTGGGGACAGTCTGTGCTTCTGTAGCCCTGCAGCTCCCTGGGACAGTGCTGTCAGGTGCCCTAGAGTAGGCATTTAATGACAACTTAATCAATGAGTGGATGAATGGAATGACCCTGAGGTCTGATTAATCACTTGTCCCTGGAATTTCAATGGTGGCCAGCTCATTCGCTCCATCCATTCACTCAACAGACGGCATCAGGGCCTCACATGTGCCACAGACCTGGGCGACCCCGGCACACGGAGTGCGTGAGAGGTGCAGGCAACAGAACACGACGGAACACGTCAGAACACGTCCTTCCTCCTGGGAAGTGCAGAACAAGCAGCTCTCCTCACTGCCTGCACAGTGAGGGTCCCGGGTGTGTGTTCACCCCCCTCACAGAGAGCACAGGAGACAGCCCCGTGCACGTCTGCTCTCCACTCCCCAGTATCTTTCACACTGTCCCTGGGGCCACGCAAGAAGTTGGTCTCAACAAGGTGATTCTCAGTGAGTTTAAGGAGTGGTTCATAGAAAAGTACACATTTTTGTGCAACTGTCCTGACAGAGAACTCTGCAAGTTAAGTTAAGACTGAAAGACAGGGCGTACTGGTGCCATCCTGTCTGGGACTCCCAAGCTGGCTGCTGGAGCCGGCTTTAATTCAGGGAGCCTAGGCACTGGAGAGGCTGCTTAGAAGATAGATAACATTAACACTGTGTGTTGCAGAGCAATTACAAATTACATTGAAACAGGAGGAATCAAAGTACTGAAACAGATTTCCTACTGAGTAGAAAATAGTGTATGCTTTCCTCGTTCCTTCTAATAAAGCCAGGCTATGTGCATATATGTAGGTTGATAATAATAATAATAGCTAATATCTATGCAGCCCCAACCACTACCTTAAGTGCTTCAGCTGCATTATCTCATTTATTCCTTGCACCCACCTCTGAAGTAGGTGCTTTTCTAATGCTCTTTTTACAGAGTAGGAAAGAAGCTCAGAGAAGTCAAAGTAACTTGCCCAAGGTCATGTAGCCTGTTAGTGACTCAACCAGGGCTGTTGAGTATGGACTTACAGAAACAAAACCCTGGATGTGCACACGTCATGTACACGTGGGCATGGCACACTGAACAGAGCCAAGGAGAGCTGTGAGGTCCAGGATACTGCTTGGAACTGTGCAAAGACTCAGCTGTGACATCAAAACCACACCTACTTCTCACAGTTACATGTTTGTTCCTCTTTTCGGCTTTTCAATAAAACCGGAGACATGTGCTGGCAGCCAGAGGTGCAGTGATCACGGTTAAATAAACTATCGGGCTGCGGAGGAAGGTCTCGCGGGCAGTGTGTTTGCCGCCTGGTTAACACACTGCTGAAGACGATATTTCTGTGAAGATCCGGTATTCAATACGGGTCTAGTCAAGAAAGGAGTATGTGACAACAATGATGCTCAGAATGCTGGGGGTTTTTGAAGGAGTTTTAGGAGATTTAGCTAATTAATTAAGATTATTTAATGTTAATCTTTCTGCTCAAAAGCCATACAGCAGCTGGAAAATCTGAGAAGTTTGGAAACTTGAGATAAAGCTCTCCGGAGTTTTCAAGGTGGTTGCCAGAGCAACCTCAGGAACCAGATTCTGGAAGAGCTGAAGCATTCTATTTTAAAAACACTCAGTTGATCATCAGAAAGCCAGAAATGAAACAACCAACTAATAAGGTACACATCAGAAATTCTTATAAAGATGAGCATTTTCTCAAAACTGGAAATAATTCAGTGTATGAGGAATATTTTGACCCTGGAAGCAAACAGATTTCAAAGTGACTCCCCAGAGGTCTGATTATCACCTGCATTTTGCACAAAATATCGAAATTAAAAGCTCCTCTTTCCAATTGAATTTCCCCTCAACTTCTGGCTACATTACAAACTCCTTTTGCCCTTCAAGTCACACCTCTTCAGAGAAGTCTCCCACGCATGCATTCATTCCTGCATTCATACATTCATTCATTCTCCAAACACTTCATCATAGTAATTTATCATGTTACTGTGACCAACATCTGCCAGGTGATGCAAGGCGAGACAACTTAATGACACGGTCCTGCCTTTAGGAAGAGTACAATCCAGAAGGAGAGGTCAGGCAGATACATAAATACAACGCCAGCAGCATGAGATCCCATTACACGATGGGAGGGTCCCAAAAGTCACTGGTTCCCAAAACCGTTGCACATCAGAATCTTTTGGTAAATCTTTATAGAAATGCAGATTTCTAAGCGCCACTACAGAATTTCCAGAGGGTGGCGCCCGGGGATCTGTATTTTAAATGCTGTGCATCTAACTCTAATGAGCGCATCCAGGTTTGAAAACAGCTGCTCTAGGTGACAGGAAGGACTTACCCGCGGCTGAAATGACAGTTAAAGATCCCAGGGAAGTGGGTGGGCTCTAGGCCAGCCTTTAGAGTCTAGGGAAGACACGGCACCCAAATGGAGGGCGTGTTATTAGATGGCCTGGGTTCAAGCTAGGGAGAAGGCGACAACAGCCCAGGACCCCCTGAAGGTCAGGAGAAAGAGTTGGGACTTGATGCAACATCAATGAGGAACCATCCAAGACCTAAGCACCGGAGTGACACACACAGTGGCGTCAGCAGAAACAATTTAGCAGATTTGTGATGGACAGATCGGCAAAGGTTGGCATCTGGTTTCAGAAAAACCAATCAGGAAACCTCTGGTTCTTGAGGGCAAAGAGATACAAACCTAAGTTGGTTGCAGGAGGAATGAAGAGGAAGAGATGAAGAAATATTATTTCACATTTTTATATGCTGCTTTATTTCAAAACAGATTGTAGGTGGCCCACAAGTGTGTTGTTAATTAACCATGACATTTTTGTCTCTGTACAGCTATATTTAGTAATACCTGGGATCATGCTTAATTTATTTGTGTTTTTAAGCACTTTTCTCAGGGTTCATTCCATTTCCTACTTTGGAGAAAATGCAATTTTATGAACACTCATTGACAGAGTGCCTCTTATGAGCTAGGAACGTGTGAGAACCTCAGGGAACTCAGGATGAAGACGACTTAGATTTGGCCCTCGGGAAGATGGGAGCCACAAAATACAACCAAACATTTAGACAAGACATCGTTCTGCAGGAAGATTGTAAAAAATCCAGTAAAACAGAGGAGGCAGAGATTATTTCTTGCTTAGTGGATTAGAGAAGGCTTCATGAAAGAGGCAACATTTGAGCTGAAACTGAAAGATTATACTTTAGCCAACAGAGAAGAACACGCCAGGTGATAAAGTAGTGTAAAAAAAAAAACACAAAGAAAGGAAATCCCAGAGCAGAGTCTTATATATCTCTATTCAAAGGACTTGACATAATCCCTGGTACACAGCAGGTACTCAATGAATGCTGGGTGAGCAAACGGGTGTTTGAAAGAAAGTAGATTTCAGTAAGTTAAAAGATAGGCTAGGAAATCACAGAGCCTTAGGAGCAGTACTAAGTACTGGTCATTCATTCTCCAAAACTGGGATCCAGAGGAGGCTTCTGGATAAGGTCATATGTGATGAAGGTTTGCCTACACCACTCCACAATAACATGCAGGTGAACAAGGGAGGGGGTCTAGGGAACAGACCAAAGGCCCAGGGGGAAAAGCCACCTAGGAAGCTACTGCAATAGTCCAGGCAAAAGCAATGAGAGTCTGAGCTCATGAAGGAGCGGCTTGGGGGCGGAGGGTTGTCATTCATGAAGCACTTCAGAAACAGAATCTACAGATGAACGACAGATGGGGTATTAAACCTGAGTGACACGGAAGACAGTGTCTCAAAAAGCATGGAACCCTTCAACTCCTCCCTCTGCATTCTCGCTTCAACCCATACAACAGGAATTCCCACCAACCATTTCTACATCTTGGGGAAGTATGGGGAGGAAGCCGTGGCCTGGCTTCTCTTGCTGTGAGACCTGCCTGTCCCTAAACTGCATTTTCTTTCCTCACTCCTGCAACCACGTGGTAGGTTCATGCGGTCAGGGTCCAAAGCCTGCCTCCTTGGCAACACAAGGCTGGAGCCTACCCCTCTTTGGCACTCTCATTCTCTCTCTCTCCTGTACCTTATGGTGCCGAGTCCTGTCATGACTGTCCATGCAGCTGGTTGGGTACGACACTGTATTTTAATCCTCATCGAGACTCTTGTGTCTGTTCTCAGCTGGTTCAAACCCAAAGAGGTGGAGAAGTGTCACTCATCAGCACTCTTAACCCCAATAGTGAGTTTGAGGTACAAGGAGCAGAACCAGGTAAGGATGCTCAATAGATGGTTAAAAATGCTTGCCTGGAATTCAAGAGAGAGAGGAAACAGGAGAGAAGGCATAGATTTGGGGGCCGCTAAGATGAATGATGATAGAAGCTCTGGTACCGGAGCAGACGAGCTCAGGAGAAAGCAGAATCTTACACTCCAGTGCGTACAAGTGGTAGACAGATGGGGGTGTGGTGGGAGTGAAAATGATGTAAGGGACACACCTCCACTACCCAACACCAGCTGATGGCTGCCTTCAGGAATCGGGTTCCAATATTGCCAGATCCTGTGCAATTTTTCAAAAGAAGCTAAAAATCCAGATTTTTGTGTGAAATTTTCAGATTCTTAAAATATTAAATGGATCAAACAAAATAAATTTGCAGGTCCTATATGACCCACAGGCTGCTGACTGCCACTCTTAGTATAGAACAAGAATAAACAAGGTCAAGGGCAGAATATGAAGGAACACTTGTATTCACGGTGTGAGGGAAGAAGAGTCAAAAAGGAGATGGAGATGCATGTGCACAAGACAGAAGGAAAACTAAGATGGTCCTGTGCCAGGAAGCCAAAAAGAAGGTGATTCGTAGTGTCACACTACAGAAAGCTCAAGGGGTATAAGGAAGAAGAAATCAATCTATTGGATTTGGTAATTGAAATGTCATCAGTGACCTTCAAGATATCGGTTTCGATAGAATGAAAGGAGCATCTGCCACATTGCAAAGGATTCTGAGATGAGTAGGAGTGAGGAAGTACAGGCAAAGAGTGTTGATGACTCCAGAATCTGGCAATACATGAAAGAAGAAATGTGTGGGTTGGTAGTGTGAACAGTTACCAAGGTCAACGAAATTTTTTAGAACAAGGAAGACTAGATGTGTTTGAAGATTTGGAAAAAAGAGCTGGACAGCAATGAGAGCTAGAAGGTACTCTGGAAAGAGGGAGTTAGTTTGGATATGCTCCAGAATGAGTTAGAAGGAAACTCAATCAAGGGAACCCATGGAAGGGGTGGGCTTCAAATGGGGCAGAGAGGGCCCCGAGATAAGAGAGAAGGACAGGAGAGACGAGACGTAAAGCAGAGAGGAAAGAGATGGGGAACCCATCATCAGTAGCCCCACTTACTCCTGAGCACAAGTGGTCGCTGTTGAGAAACGGCAGAATAGTTGGGACACTTCAGGGAAGCAGAACAAGTCAGGAGCAGCCGATGGGGCAGCATGAGAGGAGCGGTGCAGGAATGAATCAGAGGCCAGCTGCACAGCAGTGAGGACCCAGCTGCAGGGAGGGGGCAGGAAAGCAGGGGACAGAGATGGTCTCTGGCAGCGCCTGGGGTTCACTCATGAGTGTGTAATGGATGTGGTGGGAAAGACAGGTCAATAAGGCAAGATGTCCACTCCTACTATACCTTCCTACAAGGCTGCACACAGTGGGCGCTCAGACAGTGCTGAAGAGCAGTGTAACCAGTCGGCTCTGTTTTTGACAGCCAGACTGTTTTTGACAGTTTCAGCCATGCTGCTCAAAATAACACACATACAAATCCCCTGGAGGCCTTGTTAAAATGCAGACCACGATCCCATAGGTCTGTCGGGGCCTAAGATTCTGCATTTATCACAAGTCCCCAGATGATGCCAGCGCCGCTAGTCTGTGGGCCAAGCGAATAGCAACATTCTGGGAGCTGTCCTCCCAGGACTCTCATTACTAGCTGCCCAATTCCACACGGAGGAGAGAGACAAGAAAATCTGCTTCTGTGAGCTTCACGGTTAACGCTCAGTCATCCACACTGATAGAGGGGGTCCCTGTGATGTCCCAGAGCAGCACAGAAGCCCTTACTCAAGGTTAGAGGGGGGTGGAATGGTGTTTTGAGATTGTTTGTTTTCATCCAACAGACCTGGTCTCTTGGTTGCATCTTGCTTACGCTGGTGTTAAAATGGACTTCTCTTTCCTGTGGTCAGAAAGGAGAGGTGGCCAAGCAGAGGCTGGATATTTGCAGTAGATAACAATATGAAGGATTATCCACATGTCAATGATGGAAAGTCAAGGGGATTTGGACATCTGAAAGGAATAAATAGCCCAGTGAAATCAGGGCGAGATATGGGGAAAAGGACTCAGCGTAGAGAGGAGAAGGAGTGAGACCTAACTCTGCCATTTGGGGCGCTGAGTGGGTCTCTGTCTCCCTGTACTTTTTATTTATCTTCAGTGAAGGAGTTGGACCGGAATTCACTAAGGTCCTTTCTAGCTGTAACAAGCCATGATCCTACCCCCGAGAGCCGCGTCCGGAGGATTCTCAGAACTGGATCCGGCTCTCCTTCCGCTTCCTTCCATTCGCTCACGGCACACTGACTGCACACCCACGACGTGCGGGCGCCATGCTAAGGGCCGGGGAGCTCCTAACCACAGGCTCAGCCCCTGTCCTTCATCAGCTCAGGGTCTGGTTGGGGAGAGAAAAATGCAGGGCTGCCGGGTAAGCGTGAGGGCAGACTTCAGCCCAGGGTGCTGGGGGAGCCCACAGAAGGGCACACACCTCAACTATGGAAGGAGGCAAAAGGCTTCCCAAAAGTGGTGACGTGAGCTGAGTTTTAAAGAATGGGTAGGTTCAGTCAAAAACAAAAGTCGAGGAGGAATGAACAAGACAGGAGAGGGTGAACGAGGCTTAACTGGGTGTGGCTCGAGCAGGGTACTGTGGCAGCCCCAGGAAGGGCCACCCTCCACAGAGCATCCTCAACAACCCACAGCTGCTGCTAAGGGAGAGAGCAGAGGCCGCCACTTACCCACCCGCCTCAAGCAATCAGTGCAAAGGGCTCAAAGCTTGAACAGCCGCCACAGAATGGGCAGAGGAGACCCTGGGAGGGAGAGGGAAGGAGGTGAAGATGCTGAGCAACCAGAAAAGGAATTGATCAGAGTGGCCTGGGACGCCGGAGCAATGACGAATAAACACGACGAGGGCCAGAGCTGGACATGGAGGGCACACCCCCTTCAAAGAGCAAACGGCACAGACAGGAGCACGGCTGCCACAGGCTCAGAGAACTGAGAAGCCGGAAGGGGGCGGCCCCCAGGCCAGCATCCGATCCGCTTGTTTGTTTTCCCACATACATATTTATACAGGGAAAACAAATTACGCCATCCTCGACTACGGCGCTTCTCAAATCCTGCTGCCGCTCACGGAAAATTCCTCCGGAACTTTCAAAAAACTGCCCCCATTCAGGAACTCTTCAGAAGGTCATTGTCATGAAAAAAAGTGAACAGACTGTTCTAGATTAAAGGAGACTGTGGGAAACAAGACAACTCAATGCAACATGTAATACTTGATTGGATCCTGGATTTAAAAAGCTATAAAGAACATTATCGGAAATTAGGGGGAAAATGACTATGAGCTATAATCAGATGACATTATTATCACAATGTCTTTGGGTGTGACAATGGTATTGTGGTTATGTCAGAGAGTGTATTTTGGGGTGAATAATCATAATGTGAGCAACAAATCATCCAGTGATGACTTGTGGGGAAGGCTACATAGGTATGCATTAGATGACTCTTTCAACATTCCCTTACATTCGACATTTTTCAAAATAAAAAAAAAAATTTTTTTTAATTTGATGTCTAATCCTCACCATGGCATTGGGAACTCAGGGGGCTGGGCCAGGGCCTCAGCATTTTATGAGCGCTGCCAAGACGGCTCCAACACACAGGCAGGAGGGAGAACCACGGCCCTATTTCTTTTTGGATCTGGAAACACTTCTGACCTCTAAAGGCCCACTCATCCCAGCTGCTCCAAGGCTTTTTCTAACCAGTGGAGGTGCCAAGAGATTTAGGGGAGCTAAGGACAGGTGTCTGTGCACCCTATACGGCCCTGCACTGGGGTCGGGGGTGGGCCAAGGTGGACGCTGGCCACCAGACCAGCTGAGCCACAGCAGCCAGGCCACAAAGGGCAGGTTGAATGCATGAATGGACGTGAGTGATGAAACCTGCTTAGCAAAGGGCTTCAAACTTGCCTGCACAGTAGGATCACCCAGGGGAAGCTTTAAAATCCTGACATCCAGGATTTATTCCCAACCAATTAAGTCAGACTCTCTGGGGACAGTACCCAGGCATCAGTATTTCTTAAAACTTCCCACATGAGTCCAATGTGCAGCCAAGTTTGAAAAACAGTGCCCTGAAGGGCACTTTGCAAATGTTCAACATCACAGTTAGTAATTATGAGGGCCTGGCGATGACAACGACAATGGCCATCCACTGATATTCTAGTACCTCAGGTCGTTACCTGCCCAGTTGCTTCTTTCAAGCATCCTAAGTAGTTCTTGAGCTAAGAATAGCGTTTCTGTAGCAATTTGTTTCCTGAAAGACGGAGGCTCATCTTTTTTCACGAAGCAAAGCCATTCCTAGTGTTTTTATACATGTTAGCCCTCTCCTAGCTCTGCAGGACTCTGCTGGCCCCAATACCAGCACGCTGGGTCAACACGCCATTTAGGCAGACGGAGGTAAGCACCGGCAGGCTCTCGTCCCACTGAGGCACACACCCACACTGTGCAGGAAACACCTGAATCGCTGCTGGTCTGCAGGCTTCCCACATCAGCCCTTGAGCTGCCCCGACTCAGGGTGAGCGTCGGATGGAAGTGAACAGCAGTGTAGCAATCACACCGTGAAAGAGGCCAGTGATTCAGTGTCCTGGCCTCTTCATGTGGTCTGTACACCTCTCGGGGGTGCACCTTCAGTGGAGTGAGGGTGTGGGCTCCTGTTCTTGAGGCAGCCATGTGTGTCAGGCCAGTGCACACTGCAGGTAACAAGGGGTGGGGTGCCACGTGGAAGAACATGACGTAAGTCACGTCACCTATGCAGCCAAGGACACCCCTGGGACGTCCATGCCTCTCTGGTCATGAGAGAGCAGTGGATGCACCCCTCCCCCTTCTCTCCTGGAAGCAGTGCTCCACACTGGCAATGTGGTCCCGCACGGCCCTAGAGCGAGGGCTGAAGTCAGTCCTTACAGCCGGTGTGTTCCCACAGGACCAGGACCGTGAGTGAGAGGCTGCTGGCTGAAGGAAAAGGCCTCCAGCCTCCAGTAAAGTCTCCACTGAGCTGTAAGGAGAGCACTCCGAGGAGGGAGGAAGGAACGGGGGAAGGGAGGGGAAGGGAGGGGGAAGTTTGGATCTCGGTGTCTGCAGGGTCTGTCTCAGAAGCTCCGCACCGTCAGCCCATTAGAATCCCCTGGAGAGCTTCGAGCACACCTCTGCCCGTGCCCCGACCAATTCAGTGAGACCCCCTCCAGGTAGGGCCCTGGACTCGCAAAGCTCCCCAGGAGATTCGAATGCGTTACTGAGAAAGTCTGGTCTAGAACAACTTCCGGACCACTCGAATGTGCCTCTGCCCAGGGCTGCACCCACGGCTGAGGACAGGCCAGCCCGCGGGCTCCCAAGAGCATCCAGTCCTCGTGACGGCCATGTGGGGAAACACGCCCTCTGACACCGCCGGTGGGACTACAAATGGCTTCACCCTTTTTGGGAAAGTAATCTTGTAATTTTTAGAAAAGTACAAATTCATATACTCTTTCACCCAATGATCTTCCTCCTGGGATATAAACACACGAAGTGTATATTGCAGAGTTATTAGTAGGAGCCAAAAAAACAAAACTGAAAACAGAATGTCGATCAATATGGAAATTACTGAATAAACTGTGTGTACTGTGGAATGTCAAGACAGTTTGTGCAATTACTTTTAAGGGAGTCAGATCTATAGCATTGACCTAGACGGGTGTCCATGATGTAACAGTATGTTGGGAAGAAACACATTACAGAAAAACAATTTATCCATTATTGGGAAAAAGAAACAAACAAAAGCCAATCCTGAGTGTGGGTATGAACACATGTGTGTGTGTGTGTGTGTGTGTGTGTGTGTATTTGTGTGTGCATGAGTGCGCATGGAGATACGAGCATGAGGACAGAGACCCAAGCTTTTAACATTAGTTATGTCAGAGAGTTAGCAACAGAGAGGGGTTGGGGTGCTTATTAATATTCCCTTCATATTAACTTACCATCATTTTCTAGTCAAAATGAGGACATATTAGTTTTATAATTAAAACCATTAATAAACAAAAAAACAAAGAGCGAGCTCTGGGTTACGACTACCTAGACTCAACTCCTGGCTTTGCACGTCCTGGCTTCAGTTCCTCAGTCCCTCCACCACAATCCTCCTCATCAGCGAAGGGGACCACAGTGATGTCACATCAGAGGGTGAGTACTGAGTGAGACGACGCAATCAAGCACTGTCCACAATGTCTGGCATATTTTATGCCACATACAGTAACTTAATAAAAGTTGTTCTTGCACAAAAAACTTTTCCTAAACCACTAAGGGCCAATCTTCTTTTTTTTTTTTTTTTGAGGAAGATTGGCCCCGAGCTAACATCTGTTGCCAATCTTCCTCTTTCTTTTGTTGTTTTCTCTCCTAAGCCCCAGTACATAATTGTATATCTAGTTGTAAGTCCTTCTAGTTCTTCTACGTGGGATGCTGCCACAGCATGGCTTGATGGGTGGTGTGTAGGTCTGCACCCAGGATCCACACTGGCAAACCCCGGGCTGCCCAAGCAGCGGGTACAAACTTAACCGCTACCCCATGGGGCCAGCTCCAGGATCAATCTTCTAAGTCTAGGTCAGCTGACTTTCTCTAGCAAAGAACCCAGGCTCCCTTTCCACTCTCTGCACAGCACAGGGACATGCCTCTTCCGCCTTCCCCAGAGCCGTGCACGTAATGCCTCTCTCGTGCAGTCTGCGTGGCACTCTGGGTGGGCAGAGTTCTTTGTTACTGCCTCCAGCCCCAGAATGGGTCATGCTGTCCTGCAAGTGACAACTTCTGGGCAGGGAAGTGTCTGGGATCTCCTGGGAAGGGATGTCCTATAAACAAAAATAGTTACAATAATTATCTAACTTCAGCCCACCTCAGCAGTTGGCACTTGTGCAAGAGCTCACATCGCAGACATGGATTTGGTCCTGACCCCATGTCTGCTGGGGAGACAGGAACCACAGCTAA
This sequence comes from Equus quagga, assembly GCF_021613505.1. Lineage (NCBI taxonomy): Eukaryota > Metazoa > Chordata > Mammalia > Perissodactyla > Equidae > Equus > Equus quagga. The sequence continues at coordinate 40,997,189 of NC_060278.1, forward strand.
TTAGAATGACGAATGACCCGTGCCTTGTCCGCTGTGTGCTGAGCCAACTGTCCAGGCTCGGGCCACTGGCCTTGCATGCCGCTCCCTGCTGGGGATGTGGCAGCAGGAACAGGCGGGGTCCTGTCCTTTTGTCTGGATCATCCCCCGCAGGGAATGACAGGGGCAATTCTTCACTGGCTCTGCTCAGAATCAGTTTGCTTTTTATTCTGATAAACATGCAATAAAGTCCAATGGAAAGGATAAAAGTCTTACACTCTCTTTCACTGGATTACACCTGTGGACGATGGGAAAATGCTAGTAAAATCTAAACTCAGGGGCTCACTACTCACTCTGTTTGCTGTTTGCCAACCAGTGAAATTCAAGTTAAGGCCAATCATTTCTCCTAATCAAGGCATGCTATTTCCATAAAAACTCTTTTCTGGAGCATGGATCCCGTTATGGCTTGAATTGTGCCCACCCCCCAAATTCATATATTGAAGTCCTAACGCCTAGTGCTCCAGAACGCGACTGTATTTGAAGATGGGGGTCTTTAAAGCAGTAATTAAGGTTAAATGACGTCATGAGGATGGGCCCTGATCCAACCTGACGGGTGTCCTTATAAGCAGAGGAGATGAGGAAACAGACACACAGAAGCATGGCCATGTGAGGACACAGCAAGACAGTGGCCATCTGCAAGCCAAGGAGAGAGGCCTCAGAAGAAACCAACTCTGCTGACACTTGATCTTGGACTTCCAGCCTCCAGAACTGAGGAAATAAATTTGTGTTGTTGGAGCCACCTCGTCTGTGGTACTTGGTTGTAGCAGCCCCAGCAGACGAGCACAGATCCCAAGGGGACCAGCATTAGAGGGGGCGGCACCTTCTGAAGCCTCGTTCTCCCAAGCCTTCCGTGGCCCAACAGTCTCCTGAAATTGAGAAGATGCCTTTGGTCAAAACCTCTTAGCCTGCTTTTGACTTGGAGGGTGAGAGTCAGTTGAGAAGGGACGGTAGTCAGACTAGAGAACAGCACGGCGCACTCGTGCATATGGCTGATGATAGTCACGGGAATGGATAAATGCTGGTGCGTCAGAGGCGGTGTCTAAGTCACTATGAAACTCAATGGTGTGGAACTGTCCAGGGAAATGGAGGGAAACATGTTTTTAATCCCTACTGTGTGGAAACATAAGGATTCCTAGGAAGGGCAGGCATTTGGGAGTCAGAGCACGATCTGAATCCAGACCCAGCAGTTACCACCTGAGCGACCTGGGCAAGCTCCTCCTTCTATGGCCTAATGTTTTACAAGAGGGGAAAGTCCTTTGCCAACAGGCTGTTTCTGCTTTCGGTCCTGTTCTGAGGTAAGGAATTACAAGTCAAGCCTCAGTGTGCCATCTCCCCGACACAGAGCTGTGAGAATAAGCAACATACTGTGGGCAAAGGGCCTACACAGCCACCAGGGAGGGGGCTCCACTCATCCATTCCTTCTGTCAGCAAAGCATGAGGAATATGTGCTGTTTTCTAGGTAACATGCTAAGCAGTGAACAAGATACACGGACCCGCCCTCACCAACTCTCGGTCTCTGAGGAAAACATCTTACACAGTGTTACACCTCTGACTTTACCCTCCCACACTGCCTTCCTTTTAAAGTCCAGAACACTTGTGCTTGAAATTATCAATAACTTGAAAGAACCCAATGTCCACCACTCTTGGTCTCTACTAACAATTGACATCCACCATCAAAAGACATTAGAAGGGGCCGGACCAGTGGCATGGTGGTGAAGTCCGGCGCACTCTGCTACAGCGGCCTGGGTTCACAGGTTTGGATCCTGGGTGCAGACCTACGCCAGTCACCAGCCATGCTGAGGCAGCAAGCCACATACAAAATAGAGGAAGATTGGCATGGATGTTAGCTCAGGGCTGGTCTTCCTCAAGCAACCAAAGAGGCAGACTGGCAACAGATGTCAGCTCAGAGTGAATCTTCCTTACCAAAAAAAAAAAAGATATCAGAAGTACCACAGTGATGTGTATTAAAGTCTAGCTTATACAAAGAGGATTATACAGACCCTCACAGAAGATGTATTGTTTGCTGTTTCATCCGTACATCCTGCTGATGTAATCTGAACAAGGCTTATGTTCCGCGAGGGCAGGAGCCTTGCGTAAGTGGCCCCTTTGTCTGCTTCCTACCAGGACACGAGTGGCACTGGCACCACTTTATGCTGATGTGTTGAGCAGTAACAGCAGTGATGTCACCACTAAAAGGCCACAATAGCAGAGCTCTTCCTGCTGCATATTTCCCGCCCACCTTCCTGTGCTATAATCAGCCATCATTGTCCCCCAGCATTTCATCGTTGCTCTGACCATTTGGCAGACGCAGAAAGGGAACAGTATGGTTTCTCCTATCCCTTTCTAAGAATGGCACTTTGCATTTGTATAGCACATTGAACTTATTCAGTGCATTTCCTTGTCTATTGCCGTGTCTTATCCTAACGAAACAAAACTCCATGTGTGTTGTAATTGTCTGTGCCATAGAGACGGCTCAGGAATCAGAGCCAGTGAAACTGTGGGCTGGAGGAGGCCCAATGCCCCAAATTGCTTAAAGAATAACAAAGCCCATATAAGTTGCAAACGGAGGCAGCGTGATAATGCGGCAATGCAGCTATTCCGAGGGAAAAGACACACCTGGAGCACACGAGTCAGTTCAGCACACGCTGGGAGCCCATGCGAATTCTCATCCGGGTCTCAGGGCTCTCGGGGCCCTGCCTGGGTGCAGACTGGGTAACCCTACAGGGACTATGAGCCTATTAGGGTTTGGCGATATGGGCACATTTTGCAGCCTACAAACACGACCCAGAAACGTTTCTTGCTTTTTCAGCAATTTGGAAAAGGACAAGAATGAGGATCTGGGAGGGTGAGCATGTGGGGGGGTTGAAAAACTGAATTTTTACTCCTCCTCACATTTTGGAAAAGGGAGCATTTGGAAGCAAAGCTCCACCAAGAAGAACAAGTTGTCTGCGGATTGCTCACAATGAGTCCTCCCGCGGGGGCGACCCTCTCCTCGGAAGCAGGAAGCCAGGCGCCCGCTCCTTCAGTCCACCTGGGCAGCCCCTGGGCAAATTACTGCTTTCACTCTGGTACCATCTAGAAAATGATGGCTTTCTAAATCATCCCCGATGGGCCTGAGAAAGTGCAAACGCCTCCCCGGCTGCATTTCCGACGCCTGGCAGACCCGCCAATTCAGTGATTTGCAGCCTCGCTGCACCTTAGGATCACCTGGGGGGCTTACCCACCACTCCCCCCCCCACCACCCTCCATGCCCAGGCTGCATTCCAGCCCAATGAAACAGAAACTCTGGGGGTGGGAGCCAGGAACAATATTTTCTAAGCTCCCTGGGTGATTCCAATGTGCAGCTAAGGTTGAGAACCAGCCCTCTAACTGCATCCATTACCACGCCACCCACTGGGCAGTGAGGATGCTCTGATAAGGCAAAGCTTGTCACATCGGCCCCTGGCCTCTCTCTGGTCTCCTCCACCTGCCTTAAGCCCAGGCTCAGCAGTGAGAATTCTGCCTCAGGCATTATGAAAGTAACAGTCCAAGCCATTATGTGGGTGCCGGGCTCACGTCCACTAATCCGTTTAGCTAATTAACGTGAATCTGACACCACGCTAGGCAATGCAGCAGATACAAAAGTTAGGAGGGCACCAGCCCTACCTTCAAGAATACAACTGTGTAAGACATGCTTTATATTCAGCGACTGTAATATAAGGTATTGTGTGACTCAGAGAAAAAACAAGATGCCTATTAGCTGGACTGAGCTGGTCTTCACAACTGACACATCACACGATGCACTTTGATCCCCCTCAGCACATACCACAGGACTATGTGCAGAGCAGGCGCTAAATGAATTCCAGCTGAATGAATGAGCGAATTCAAGTGGGCACCCGTTGGAACACGCCAAGGCCAACAGCCAGGACTCCGCTTTCTTCTCCAACCCCCACCATGTCCCTGCTCCTCCAGGGACCGACTAACATCACCTCAACCTTTAAAGCCTAGTCCTGTCCTTCCTTCCCCACCTCCACCTCCCACTGACCTTGGAGTTCTGCCCTTGAAGCCGCTTCACTGGCTATGTGCCCTGCTGACCAGAATCCCCCGAGACCAAGATCTACAGTCATCCCCTGGTGCCCACTCTCCCTTCTCTCGGGAACAAAATCCTTGATTTTTGGCTGAGCACATAGCCTCCCAAAATAAGACCAGATGCAGCCATTTGCCTAAGATCTAGCCAATGAGTCAAATGGAAGTGATGTGTGCAACTTCTGGGTCACGTCCTTCACCGAAATGGCCCTTTCTCCTCTTCCCTCCTCCATCCCGCTGAGGAAAGGACATCATGGTGTGATGCCCTCATGGACCACGTGCACAAGAAAATGCCCTAATGATGGCAGAGCTCCAAAGGCAGGAGGAGCCCGGGTCCCGACGACCTTGTGAGGCAGGGTCCCCACCATCCCTGCCCCCCGCCAGCCTGGACCGGTCCCCCAGACAGACCGAGCTCCCTCACGTTTCCACCACAGTCATCATGCATCCTTTACTCATATCGGAACCCAATCCCAGTACGCCTTCCTGCCTCCCACACATCCTACAATACCTGGAGTCCCTTTTTGTATTAATGAGAGGAGAAAGGTATTACAGAAAACCAAATTATTTCTGTCAGAAGGGGCAATGATTTGGTGACTTCTCATAACACAACTGCCGAGAGTCCATAAATCTTTATTGCTTAGAAGGTCAGGCTGCGAGAATCTGCTTTGCCAATGAATGCCATCAGTTGACTGGCCTCCTTTTTCTGGTCCACACAGTCTGTGGAGACTACAGGGGAAACTGAGTGATCATCATTCTTGGTTAGCAGCCTGCAGAGGCTGGTCCCTCGTGTAGGGGCAAGAAGCTCTGTGAAAGGCCTGGAAAGTTACCGGCTCCTATGGATGGAAGCAGACAGAAGCAGCAAGGGAGAAAAGGGGTGAGCGTGGGTTCTGGAACCAGACCCATGAACTGGGTGACCTTGAGGAAGGTGTTGACCATCTGGGGAAGGTAGATAACTTCACCCAACTCAGAGGGTCGGTGTGAAGATTCAGTTACACAGCAATCCCAGGGCCCCTCCACAAACCTACTGAACCTGAACTTCCCAGGATCGAGGAGGGTATATTAGTCAGGGTCCTCCAGACACACAGTACCAACAGGATGTGTATACACACACATAACACACTCAAACACATATATATAGAAAGAAATTTATTTGAAGGAATTGGCTCACAAGATTGCAGTGGTTTGTGAAGCCCAAATTCTGCAGGGAAGGCTGACAGGCTGGAGATCCAGGAAGAGCCAATGCTGTATTTGAAGTCTGAATGACATTTACCGCAGAATTCCTTCTTGCTCAGGGGAAGTCAGTCTTTGTGTTATCGAGGCCTTCAACTGATTAGACGAGGCCCACCCACATTATGAAGGGCAATCTGCTTTATTTAGAGTCCACCAATTTAAATGTTAATCTTATTCAAAAAACACCCTCACAGAAACATCTAGAATAATGTCTGACCACATATCTGGGCACCATGGCCCAACCAAGTTGACACATAAAGTTAACCATCACAGGGGTTGGGGGGGGGGCATTCAGGAATCTGTATTTTTAATAACCTCTCCAGACACGATGTGAGGCACAGCCAAGTTTGGGGGCCATTCTCGATGATGCACCCTAAGGTCATTGACAGTTTCAGGATTCCTCCCCCGACCAACGCGAGGGCCACTGGCCTTCCTCCCTTTGTGAAGCTGGTTGTGCCTTCCATCAGAACCAACCTTCCATCATGTCTTGGGTCAGGAAGATGTTCGCTCCACACACAGCCAGGACAGAGCAGGCTGGGGAGATGCACCGGGAGCCCAGGGCTCAGCTCATCTGGGGCGGTCCGCAGAGGAGTAGGCAGCTGGCCCCATCTGTCCGCTAACTGCCAACCTCTCTGGGTGGAGCTCTCCTCCCTTTTCCCTCTCCCTCCACAGATCTCATTCTCCAGACCCCAGGGAGCCATCGTGGGAGCTGCTTAGAAATCACCAGCACATCCACCAACCATCCACGTCACCCAACATTTCACAGAGTGTTTCTCCGCCTCCGCCACCCCTGAGAAGCACACTGGGTGCATTTTCAAAATACAGATGACTGGACCCTCCCCAAAGCCACTGGAGCAAATTTCTGGAAGTGGTTCTTAAGCAGATGTGACTTGGAAAATCTCCACAGGGGATTCTGATACGCAAAATGATTAGAAACCACAAGTTTCACTAATGACAACACAAAAGCACAGGGACTCTGACATCTGCCACTTCCTGATACTACGCTGGCATATGATTTTTCACAACAAAGACAAAGTCTCCCCGGAAATGGCAAGTGCTCTATAGGCATTTCACGAGAATTGCTGGGTGCAGAATAATGAGTGGAGAACATCAAAGCCATGTTGAAACAAGGGTGCAGGGCATCTGGCTAGACTCACTCAGCAGCTAAGTAACACATTCGTGCCACTAGCCTGAGAACGTGCAGGATCAAATTCACGGTACAGACATACTGCAGATTACCACGTATGGCTGACCTTCAGGGGTGCTCACACACAGTCAGAAGTGTGAAAGCCAAGTCTTGAAACAGCCACAGTGCTAATGAGGCCACCGCTTACGACAGTAGGACCGAGCTTCCCACACAGCCGTCATGATGGGAAGAAGACGCAGCAGATTCATCGGAGCACGGCTCACGGTCCTCCCCTCATACTCGTGATCCTGTGGCAGATGATAACGCACCCGAGCAGGGCCTGCCTCCCAAGACTCCAGCTAGAACAGACCACTTCGCTGGGACCTGCTCCTTTGGAAATAACCAAGGCTCTTGTCCACAACTTTGTCTGGAATTCCAGAATATAAAGGTGTGAGGCCTTATTCCCAGGCCCATCACATACCAAACTGGTGAGGGCTTGTACCCTGCGGGGAAGACACAGTAAATGCCACTCCCAGCGAAATGGCCATTGATGGGGCAGGGATGAGGGAAGTGGCATTTACTCACGCAAAAACACTGTGCTTGGCCCTATTAAACAATCGTGAGCAAGGAAGGTTTGGTTCCTGCCCCCGGAGAGCTTACAGTGGAGAGGGGTTCTGTCCAGTTTCAGGGACCTCAGACACTGAAAAGGGCACTGTGGACGAGCTGGCCAAGAGCCCACACACACCGGTTCTGATGGCATCTCACCACTTGATCTGCTGGGTCTCAATCTCCCCGCCTGAAAATGAGGGATCCGGCTAGATGTCCTCTAAGGGCCACTGCAGTTCTAGTATTTCACCTCCTGATCATGCGCTGGCCATCAACCTCGTGTCCCACACTGTGTTAAACTCCGGGGGTTCAAAGATGAGGAAGACATTGTGTTCCTCCTTCAGGGAACTCACAAACTAAGGGGAGAAGAAGGCATCCGCAGAGACAATAATACAGTGTAGCAAGTGTAATAGAGATGCGGCCCCCTACATCTAAGAGTCCACGTTACCATCCTAGAGAAAGTCTGCAAAATTCCCCACCGCTGAACCGGAATCCCCTTCCTATGGCTATGTGGCAGATTGATGGCAGTTACGGTGCCAATTAATGGCCTCCCTCTATCCACGCTCTTTGCCCTATAACTCTAGCCCCTCCCACAATGACTCCAGGCTTGGCCATGTGACTTGCTTCAGCCCATAGGACACCAGTAGATTTGATGCAAACCAAAGTTTGAAAAAGTGCTTATGCATTTCCACGACTTCTCCTGCGTCTTATGACACCATGAGAACAAGCCCGGGCTTAGTGGCTGGAGGATGCTATGTGGATCAGAACCAACTGTCCCAGCTGAGGCCATCCTAGATTAGCAAATTTATCTGCCGACAGCCAGACAGATGAAGGAGCCCCAGCCAAGACCAGAAGAACACCCCTTCTCCCCACAAGCCCAGCCAAGATCAGTGGAACCAACCAGATGACCCAGGGATTCATGAGAAATATAAACTGTGGTTGTTGTAAACTTGTTTGATATTCTGTTATGGAGGCAATAGAGAGCTAAAGAGAACAGGGTCGGCCAGCTGCCCAGAGTCGAGTAAGAAGCTGAGCCCACGTGGTTGGGAGCTGCCGTGAATCCTCTGCTGCCCGGGCTGCAGCCATGGAGGAGAGTGAAGCGAAGCCAGGACGCCGCCCCAGCCCCTCCAGCTTCGGGTTCAGCAACAGCGTGACAGCACCATTATTTAGAGAGCGAGTAGAGCGTCCCACCTTTCCCTCTGACTAACAAGGACTTTGCCACAGAAGGCATCTGAGAATAAATTATACATGAGACACAGTTTCTGAACTAGTGGCAAGTTTTGTTCCAGGATATTTTTGTTGTTCTTCAAACATTCCCTCCAGGGTGAACCATCCTCCCAAGAAGTTAAACGGAATTAGAAAAGAGCCTTAAAAGGATGCACGTGGCCCCATCAAGGGTGAGCCAAGCATATCACAGGGTCTCTGAGGCCCTCTGTGACTTCTGGTGTTCGTATCTTCCCTTTAAAACAGCTCAGGAATAGGACTGTAGTGCTGGTCCTTAAGGAGGGTGTTTCAGTGAGAATCAACAATTTCCCCTATAATGTGGTGATTAAAAACGTGGACTCTGGGGCTGGCCCAGTGGTGTAGTGGTTGAGTTCACATGCTCCGCTTTGGTGGCCCAGGATTCACAGGTTTGGATCCCAGACACGAACCTACATACCACTTGTCAAGCCATGCTGCAGTGGCGTCCCACATGCAAAGTGGAGGAAGACTGGACAGATGTTAGCTCAGCAACAATTTTCCTCAAGCAAAAAGAGGAAGATTGGCAACAGATGTTAGCTCAGGGCCAATCTTCCTCACCAAAAAAAAAAAAAGTGGACTCTGATTAGACAGATTTGCCTTCAAAGTCCAGCTCTACCAACTGATGAAGTATGAGACCCCAGGATATACACTTAACCTCTCTAAGCCTTGATTGCCTCATCGGTTAAGTGGGGCTATTAATAGTGACCACTTCATAGGGTGGTTGTGGGGATTAAAAGAGGCACACAGTAGTCACTCAAGAATGTAAGCAGCCATCCCCAGTGTCATGCTTTAGAAATCCCCCAAGCAGCAGAGAATCCTGATCTGGAGCTGAGACAAGGATGCTCTCTCTAAGGCATTCTGCACAGCAGCCCGTGAGTTTGCATCCCTGTCACTGTATTATGTCTCTCAGTTAAAACCCACCATTCCCCCCAGAGCCCAGCAGGAAGAGCTGCCTTAACGCCCCAAAGACTGGAAGTCAAGTCAATCCCTTGTGACAGGGAGTGCTCGTAATTAGAGTAAAGGCACCGTCTTCACCATTTTCCCAAGTAGTTAATGCATGACAAGTATTGTGCTCCGAAGCGACACAGGTCCTTCTCTGAGTTCTGGTATAGAAATGCATTTAGTAGCCTCCTCTCAGGTCAAAGAAATTGGGACAGAGTCTAAAACTGTCTATTTATAAGTTTGTAGAGTCAGCAAATGGCTGATCTGTGGCACAGAATAAAACCACTTTAAAAGAAAAGATTTTCCCCCTTGTCAGAGTGGCACAGTCTCGGCTAGCTATTGCCATAGAATGCTGCATAACAAATCACTCCAAAATTCAGGGCCTTAAATGACAATCATTTACACTTGCTCACGTACCTAAAGGTTGACTGGGGGTCACCTGAGCTGGCAGGCTTGTCTGAGTTACAGGGGCCCCTCAGGCTCCTCGAACCAGTGGGTTGGCCTCGGCAATGTCAGAAGTGCGAGAGGGAGAGCAGAAACACCCAGGGACTCTTGAAGCCTCAGTACACACTCATGGGCCCGCTCACATTCCAGTGGACAAATTTCATCACATGGCAGAGCCCAACGCCAGTGGGGAGGAGAAACATACTCTGCATTAAGCAAGGACTGTGAATCCTATGGCAAAGGTCATAGATGCAGGCAGGGCCGGCTTCAAGGGCATGTGACCTGTGCACTTGCACAAGGCTCCACACTCGGACGGGCCCCGCCTTTGGTTGAGTGCTCTGCTGCCAGCTTCATAAAATTCTTAATAATGTTTTGACATGGAGCCCCACGCTTTCGTTTTTCACCGGGCCCTGCAAATTATACAGCCAGTCCCGGAAACAGAGGAGGGTGAAGAAGTGGGCACGATGACGCAATCTTCTCATTTAACAAACTGACCCTGCACTATAGAAGTGTCATATCCCTTTCCCACGGCCTCCAACTCCTGCTTTCAGAACCACAGCATGAAATTCCTGCAGTGGAGTCAGGCTTCGACCATTCAGCTTCACTTCACACCACGACACCTCCCCTAAGACAGAGGTGTGACCTTGAGAAGCATGAAAGGGGGAGGACATAGGTGGCCATTAGCCATAACGCTTGTGGCCTTATCCCTGCCATGTTCTTTCCAGAACTAAGCGTGGAGCACCTGCTCCCCATCCAGCCTGGTTATACCTCCCCAATAAACTCAACGCTCCACCCACCCCGACCTCTGCCCACTCACCCTCCTCTTCCACATCCCAGCGTGACTGCCCAACGGAGAGAGTAAAAGTTACCCATCCGCTAGAGCTTTTCACAGCCACGAATGTCAGAAAACCTGCGGTAAGACAGGACACACACTCTTGGGGAAATCGGGGGTGAGCTGGACAATCACAGAATTGTCATGCCAGAAGGGACATCCCAAACTATGCAACTAAGTACCCCTCTCAGGCAGGCCAACTGGAAACCACCTCAGACCTTAGGTTGTCTAACTCAGCCTGAGGGAGGCGAGCATGTCACACAGCCCGGGGACAACCGATCCAAGGTTTGACGACCTCCGTTTCTGAGAAAGTTTCTCTTATTCTCATTCCAACCTCGGGCTCTCAAATTCATTTCCTCTAACCATTCCCTGCATCTCTAGGGATGCAACAGGAGGCCCCAAGTCAGTCTCCTCCCCAACGAGGACCTTTTATGTGCCTGAAAGCAGCCGTTGGAGCCACCTCTGCCTTCCAGGGTGCTTCCTGCCCCAAACCTGTACTTCACAGCGACCCACAGAGCCGGTAACGTGCCCCGGGCGCGAGAACAGGCAAGAAGCAAGCGGCTCTTGCCATGAAAAAATGAGTCACAAGCACAAGTCGACACAAGAATCCTGAGGTTCAGACAATTACCCAAAGAACACATTTTCTGATAATTACAGAGCTAAAAACGGATCCGCTTTGAAAATCCCTTCCTTTCTCCCGAGAAAGCTGAGGAGGTGGTTTAACAACAATCAGCTGCTGAGATGCAGCACATTCTGGGGTGTTTAGGAGATGAGTTCCAAGAAATTTCTTGGAAGGTACAGTTCTCGGAAGGTAGTGCCAACTAGACCCATTAACCCTCCCCATCATCCCCAACGTGTGCTCACGGCTCGGGAATCTGAGCACAGAAGCCCATACAGAATGAGAGACGAGAGGGCGGAGGCCCAGGGGCCCCACCTCGTGATGCGCCCAACATCAAATGGCACTGACCTAAGAAAACAGGAGGAGCTGCTAGGGGGGTGCGGCCTGCCTCAGAACCAAGTGTGTGCCTGGGGACGGTATAAGGGGCTTCAGGCAGCAGCTGAGGGTCACAGCAATCAGAATAATACCATGTAATGCATACGGGGCATTTATGGGCTAGAGGCAAATGTATCTCTCATCTAATTCTCACAACAGCTCTACACGGAGGTTTCTGTTCTCATTCCCCCACTTCAGAGTCCCGCTGAGGGCGACACAGATAAGCAGGGCAGAGGCCGGATCGGGACGCAGCAGAAACCTGCGCACTTCACCACCCCCTACATGACCTTTCCGGTGGAAGGAACCAGAATTGGCTGAGAAAAGATATTAGTACAAAACAGACTGCAAAGAGGGCAGAGGGCACAAACAGGAAGAAAAGCGATGGGATGGGAGAAACCGTAGGGTAACCTTCTGCGTCATAATGAATACAATATAGAGTTCAATTTGATTTTAAAACACAAATCTCATACACGTAGCAACATATATGCTTTGTGCGCATCACGGACACTATGGAGATGAAGAAATGAAAAGCTTACTGATTGTTATCCCAGTGGGCCCAGCAAGAAGGACTCAGATTCTAGAAGTGCCAGGAGTTTAGCGCTCCTTCATTAACTTATTGAATAAATATTTTTTGAGCACCTTCAGCAGGCGACACACTGTTCTTCCTTCTGTGTCACCGGACATGTGACAGTGAACGGAACAAAGTCACTGTCCTTTCAGAACTTACATTCTAGTGGGAGGACTCAGACCCGCATGCCCAGTACTGAATGTGTCTGTGAGAATGCAGATACCCAGTTAAGCTAAAAAACATGTGAGGGATGGCAAGACCTCAATGGACGGACCATCCAAAACTCTGAAAACTTGAAATTACGTCCACAAAGAAATCATGTGGACATCAACGACAACGACCTCGGGTATCCAGGACACACAGACACAGAGCTGAAGAGCCAACAGAGCCAGGTGTTGAAAGGAAAGGTGTGCTAACCACAAGAGCACTGGAGCAGGAAGAAGATGCCACAAGGAAAGTGGCTTATGTCAGCCTCAAGGTCATCAAGGGGCACTGGCCAGTGTGGTTCCCGTGGGAGAGAGAAAACTGTCAGGCTGCAGAACGCACGGTCAGGTACAGTGACAACACCTAAAGTCTTGAAGGCAGTGTTTCGTGAGTCTCTCTCGAACTTTCCTCCCTGGTCTTTCCTGCTAACAATGAATAGCAATTGCATTCACTGAAGCAGCAGTGGCAGCAGCATGGGAAGAAGAAATAAATGAAAAGTGCAAAAAACAGAAAAAGGTACGTGGGGTACCATGTTTCCTGAAGGAAAACACCTCAGTCTACTGTTTATAGAAACTTATGCAAACTATATGCAAATTTGCAAATAGTAATGCTAATTCTTGCACAGCCTGTGTACTTTTTCATATCCTTGGCTTTGATCTTTGAAAGGTCCAGGGCTGTGGGCAGCAGGACCGTGGCAGAGGCCATCACAGGCCATCGCCTACTGTCTGGCCGCAGTCAAGGGTCAGGGAATACAGAAGGATGAGCTAGGCTACAGTGTGATGGATATGGATTACCGCTCTGCAGAGAAATCGGGATGCTACATCCAGGATGGGGAAAAAAGGGCAACGTGGAGTTTGAAAGACAAAGCTCTGATTTAGTCTTCAGCCACTCAAGGCCACTTAGGTGTCAGGCTTAAAGAACAAACCAGAGACCATGGAAGTGACAGCTGGAGCAGGTTACTGGTATGCAAGATACTATCTGGGAAAATAACAGACAAATTCATGAATTACCCTTAATACCAAATGTCATATGGTTTTTCTTAATCATTCTTTATTCCTCAGGTCACTAGTATTTTCATTACCTGAGAATACTTTGCTGCTCTGACATACAAGATGCGGCATTCTAACATAATGAGTTTCTTGGAAAATATTAAAGTACAAGTAATTAGCTAGAAAAATTAACTTCTTGATTAAGCTCTCTCTCCCAACAAAAGGTATCATTATTGAAATATAGAAAAAATTTCAAAAGCTTGCATAATTGCTTCCCTCCTATCAATGTTGGCATGGCATTTGGTTTCTCTCCTATTCACATAAGCCTCAAAAACTCCTTCTAGGTCCGCAGGTGGCTTTCCCGTGGCCTGTAGCCCATCCACTCTGGACAGGGGTCAGAGTTGTCCTTTGGCTCAAGGCTATGGACACTGCTTTTTTTACTCGCAAGCGGCTGTTCTCTACACTTTGCTGAAAAGCACGCACTTTCCTGACTGGAGAGTGACAGATCGGTCTTTCTGGCACAGGGGTTCCCCAGCTATGTCACAGAGTTGTGCTAAATACTAAGCTGGAGCTGCACGTGCACAGACGACTATTCCTGAACGCATGTAGGGCAGCTGCAAATTACTACCCATCCATTCAGAGCAACTCTGAATGCTCGGCTCCCCTTATAATAACACCTCCCCTCCCGCCCCTCTGACACTCCCAGTGATGCTGTCAATCAGATTGCAAAGCTGAGGGGCAGGCTGAAACCTCAAAGGAAACCCAGCATCCAGAGATAGACTTCCCTGAGTAGGGCGGGGGCACTTCCGAGCCCAGCACCAGACAGAAACAAAGGCTGTGAGGCAGCGCCAGCTGTAATCGCCATCCATCATCCAGCAAAGAGAAAGCGCCTCTAAATGCAACCAGAGGGCACTGCAAACATCCAGTGCTGCCCTGACACTTTGATTGATGGCCGCCCCTTTTAATTAGCTCCTCTTGCCTCTGGAGCTTTTCAAAGAACGGATCATCACTTGCTCCCACCTCCCCCACCCCCACCGCCATGCGCCTTCCTGGGAGACAGGACTGGAGCAGGCACTGAGCCTCGCTGGCCGATTCCACTCTGTGCCCACCCGTGACCATGTGACCGTCCACCCGCTGGCCTGCAGCTCTTGCACTGACCTTTCGCAGAAGGAAGCAGATGCGCTCGATGTTCCTCAGCCGTTCCCTCTATCAGAATGCACAAGAAAGAAGGGAGAGGGGAGGTTAGAGATTCTGCTGAAAGACCAAGAGAAGCCCCCACTTCCAGCCCCCAGTAGAGGAGGCAGGAACCGCCAGAGACCCCTCCCAGCCAGCTGGCTTGCATGCTCGCGCCCAGTGGCTTTTCCCAACAAGAGTTTCTGCTCATACAACTCAACAGCAGAAAAACCAAACAATTAAGAAACGGGCAGAGGATCTGAAAAGACACTTTTCCAAAGAAGAAATACAGGTGGGCAACAGGTACATGAAAAGATGCTCAACATCACTAACCATGAGGGAAATGCAAACCAAAACCACAATGAGATATCAGCTCACACACGTTAGGATGGCTGTCATCAAAAAGGCAAGAGATAACAAGTGTTGGTGAGGATGTGGAGAAAGGGGAACCCTCGTGCACAGTTGGTGGGAATGTAAACTGGTGCAGCCACTATGGAAAACAGTATGGAGGGTCCTCAAAAAATTAACAACAGAACTACCATGTGACTCAGCAATTCCGCTTCTGGGTACACATCCACAGGAAATGAAATCGCTATGTCGAAGAGATGTATGCACCCCTATGTTCATTGCAGCATTATTTACAATGGCCAAGACATTGAAACAACCTAAGTGCCCATCGATGGATGAATGGATAAAGAAAATGTGGTGTACACCCACACACACACACACAGAGAATGGAATATTATTCAGCCATAAACAGCCATAAAAAGAATGAAATCTTGCCATTTGCCACAACACAGAGGGCATTATGCTAAGTGAAATAAGTCAGATAGAGAAAGACAAATACTGTATGATCTCACTGATATGTAGAATCTGAAAAAACCAAACTCATAGGAAAAGAGATCAGATTTGTGGTTATCAGAGGCAGAGGGTGGGGAGGGGACCTGTGGGAGGGGGTCAAAAGTGCAAACTTCCAGTTAGAAGGTAAATCAGTCCTGGGGATGTGAGGCACAGTGTGGTGTACTTGAAAGTTGTTAAGAGAGTAAATCCTAAAAGTTCTCACCACGAGGAATGAAACTTTTTTCTTTTTTCTCTTTTTGTATCTATAGGAGGTGATGGATGCCAGCTAAACTTGTGGTAATCATTTTGCAATATATGTAAGTCGGGTCATTATGCTGTACACCTGAGACTTATACAGCAAGGTACATCAATTACATCTCAATAAAACAGAAAGAAAAAAAAAAGAGCTTCTGGCTTTTTTTCCATCTACCTTGTCACAGTCATTTGCTCTTAACCAAACTCTCCCAGCAAACAGGAGGGGCTCAGCTTCTCTCTCAGCCCAGGGGAGGTTTCTGTACGTTTTCCTACAGGCAAAGTCTGGCTCAGCCTCCATGGACCCGGAAGATGGCCAAAGTGCAGACAGGGCACATGTGTTCACCGAATGCCCTAAAGCTCGCAGCCAGCCCTCCGACTCGGGTCTCGAAGGGCATGTGTGCCCTGATTAGCGGCTAAAGGAGGGAAGTTCTCTGCCCGTTGCTTTTCTTTTTCTTTTTTTTTTTAAACATTTTATTTTGTATTTTTTTCGAGGAAGATTAGCCCTGAGCAAACATCTGCCAATCCCCCTCTTTTTTGCTGAGGAAGACTGGCCCTGAGCTAGCATCCGTGCCCATCTTCCTCTACTTTATACATGGGACGCCTACCACAGCATGGCTTGCCAAGCGGTGCCATGTCCGTACCCGGGATCCGAACCAGCGAACCCCAGGCCACCAAGAAGCAGAACATGCGAACTTAACCACAGCGCCACCGGGTTGGCCCCGCTTTTATTTTTATAAAGTGATTGCATTTAGAGGAAGAATTCTCCCCCCTAAATTAGACACCAGCAGCACCCCCGGGCTAGGACTTTTCAAGATGTTGAAGTCCACCTCCGGAGTCTGGCCCCCTGCCGAGGGAAGATGCCCCGTGGCTGGGCAGGTGATAGTGCTCACATCGCACACAAATGCTGGCTCTCTTTTCCTCGCAGTGACTGTCTCGATTTCTGGAGCCACTCGGAACACAGCTGTGGCGTCTCCCGGTGCTTCATTACTGAGGCAATTTGGTTGGCGTAGCTGTGATGCTAATGAGATTCCTCAGAGATCTGGAGAAGACAGGTGGCTGGGACGCTTCAATTTGCCTAACGGAATCATAAATACAGTGATTCCTGTGCATCCTTTAAGCCCAGAGAAAAGAGTGTCCATGTGGCTAGCAAGACAGACCACGTCCTCCTCAACATACACACACTTGCACACACACAAACACACACCCGCAGCTGGGCATCGAGGCTGCCTAAATGGAGAATAATGGGAAAAGGCATGAGATACCAGGCATACACCAAAATGGTACAGGACACACACTAGCTCCTTCCCCCACAAGTCAGAGCCTCTCTGCAGGACATCCTTTCTCCTTACGTCACAGGGACACCGAATGCCCAGGAGAAAGAGGGAGGGAAAGCACTCACATGAGAAACTAGAAGTAAAACAGAGCATTCCTCCTCCTGGACGGGGTCCACCCAAAGGGTGCAGCCATATTTGGAGCTTTAGGGGACCTTAAACCCAAAGAACCAGCGGGCCTCAGGCACACTCATTTCGAAATGCATCACATCGATCAGCGATTCTTTGTAGCACGAGTCGTTCCAGGGCTGGAGTCACCCACCAGCAAAGTAGCTTTTTCAAGCCACCTGATCCTGAAATGCTACTGCAGGGGCTCCTCAGAGGCCCGAAGGGCTCCAATATGAGTTCAATGAGGCGTCAAAGCGTTTCACCTCCTGCCAGGGAGTAACATCGTAAGAACTGGGGAAATGCGTCGAATACTCTTCCATTTAGGGTTTTTACGGACTGTATTTTAATCTCAGGCAAGAATCCTTTCCCTCGCAGCTTCCGTCTGTCCAGGAGATGTCTGGCCTTCAAGGCCCAGGCTACTTAATTAATTCATCAACTAATTAGAAGTGTGGCTTTAATAACGGGAGTAAACAGTTGCGCTCCAGCTTCCATGCTACACAGCTCCCCCCTCCAACATCCATTCATTCTCTCATCAACAGTTACCGATCACCAGCTGTGTGCAGCTCTGTCCTGGCTGCAACCTTTCACAGAAGCTCCCGGGAACTCACGCTAGGCCTAATTTTCTCTGTTCTGTCGGAACTAAGGAACTTGCCAGGGTAAGATGGAAACGGGCTCCATGAAAACGTCTCATGGTTTCAGCAGTCACCTGCAATACCCATGTAATGTCTTCACTGGCATTTACCCTGGGATCATACAAGAAACCTCTAGGTGTCCTAAGTGAGCTGCTTTCTTTCTTTCTTTTTGAGGAAGATTAGCCCTAACATACCCTGCCAATCCCCCTCTTTTTGCTGGGGGGGACTGGCCCTGAGCTAACATCCATGCCCATCTTCCTCTACTTTATATGTGGGACGCCTGCCACAGCATGGCTTGACAAACGGTGCGTAGGTCCACACCCGGGATCGGAACCAGCAAACTCCAGGCCACCAAAGCAGAGTGCACGAACTTAACCGCTGTGCCACCAGACAGGCCCCATGAGCTGCTTTCTAATTTGAGCCCAAACAACTGGGAGGGACGGAAAGCAGGCTCTTGACTTTCCTGGCATTCCAAAAGGGAAGTGCTCCCTCGGACTAAGGCAGCACCGTGCACCTGGTCAATATAGACGAGCCAGGTGTGTGATGTCGGTGCCAAACACAAAAACATCCGGAAAGAAACGAGGCCCAGGATGCAACCCTTTCAGGCCTGGTGGAGCCTGGTTATCACAGGTGGGTGGGGAGGCCGGCAGAGGGAAACAAAACAGATTTTAACAATGATAAGTTTCACGAGATACAGTAAGTTTCCAAGTGGATCTTAGGGATTCTTTCAACTTGCAACAAAATTCTGCTTTACATAGTTGATTTTGAAAGAGTTTGGCTCTATTTCATAGAATCAAAGAATCTGATGCCAAAACGGGCCTCGGGTATGATAAAATCAAGTGTCTTAAAGAGACAATGTTGAGTCGGTGGGAAGAACACAGGGTTGGAAGACATGCAGAGCTGGGTTCCAATCTTGACTTCACCACCCATGAGCCAAGAGTCCTTGGATAAGACTCTATACTTTGGGTCAATGACGCCTGTGTGGCAGTTGAGAGAATTATAGACCACACATACAAAGTTCCTAGCACACAGTAAAAACAAAAGAACTACAAGTCCAGTAATAAGCCTCTACTTTACAGAGGGGGCTGCTGAGGACTGACCCACCAAACGGTCTTTGGGTGCCTCCCTCAGAGCACAGCCTTCTTTATGGAGCCTGCAGCTACGGCGACTAGAGCTCTTTGTCCTTGTCGCTAAAGAATGACGCCATAGCCTTCCAGGCTGTGATGGTATCATACCAGCAGAGGCTGGTGTTCTCTCCACGACTTTGGACTGAAAATATCAACAGAGCTATTCAAACAAAACTCGCCTTAGCCCTGGAAACCAGGGGCTGGAAGGAATTCAACCAACCCCAGGCCGTGAGTTTAGACTGAGAGATACACTCAAACGAACTGCGTGTGCTCCATCCTGCGAGCCCAGCAGGGCTGGTCCAGAATGATTGGGAAAAGCCTCTGTCCACACGCAGGGTTGGTCCCGGGCTCTGGGACATGGGCTGCACTGGACAGCAACACCCACCCCGCACAGAAGTGAGGTCCTCCTCTCCCTGCATCAGGGCCTCTTTCTACATCCCTTCCAGGACAGAAGGGAGGGCAGCATGCATGGGCTGGCAAGCAAGATGGAGCACTAAGACCCTGGAGGAGCGCACGCTGGGGCAGAGGGTCCTTCACATGCTAAACCTGGAGCAAACCACCAGACGGCCTCAGATTCCCCAGTGGGAGGTGAGCTGACCTCGGGCCTACAGAGGCCCTTTAGATGACTGCCTCACAGGTAGTAGATATGGGGCTGGGAGCTTTGTACCTCCACCCACCCGGCAAGTCTCCCTCGGAGAAACTGGCACAGCACAGAGTGGGGTCGACCACTAAGGATGCTCCCAGACCCTTACCAACATGTTGGCCAACACGGAGCCTGTCTCTTTGTTCAGGATGCGTAACCAAAAAACACCAAGACAAGGCCTTGAGACTCATGGCCACAGCACAGCAGACCCTTCCCACCTGGGTTCCTAGGACTGTCACACTTGACTTGCAAGATAAATCGAGACCTCAGCAGGCCTCCAGAATGAGAAGTCTCCTAGACAACCTTAAGCCAAGCCTGGAGGTCCAGCCAGTGCCGAGCACGTCCTCTACTCCTCCAACTCATCGAATCCTCGCCCTCCTTCACAGGCCCTGGGTGGCCTGTGGTGATGCCACCCTGCCCGTCACCAGCACCCACTACTTACCGCATGCACAGGGTTGCACTGGTCTATGGGGCTCTTAAAATCGGTTCTTAACTCGTCAAAGGCAATTATCTGAAACAGAATACACAGAATCAAGATATTAGCACCAAGGTGAGTCCGTACAGCAAGTCAAAGCTTTCTGTAGATTTGCTCCAGAACAACGCAGGAGGTGGGAAGAGGGCAATAGATGACCCCAGACTGCCCAGGAGCTGGTTGCTGTCGAAGCTGGTGACGGACACTTGGGGTTGACTGTACTCTCTGTCTGCTTCTGTGTATGCTTAAAAACCCCCAAAACAGCGAAAGGGAGAGATGTTGCTTAAAGGTACATACTTCCAACTAGTAGATAAATAAGTCCTGGAGACCTAATACACACCACAGTGATTATAGACAACAAAACTATATTATAAATATTAAACTTGCTGAGAGACTAGATCTTAATTGTTCCCAACACTAGAAGAAATGATGATTCTGTGACAGGATAGAGGTGTTAGCCCACGCTACAACGGCAACCACATTGCAATTGAAACATATCCAATCAATGTGGTGTAGACCTTAAACTTACACAGTGCTTTGTGTCAAATATATCTCAATTTAAAAATCCCCCAAATAAACGTTTTAAGCCTTCTGTGCTTCACAAAGATGTCGAGAAAACTCTACTGTGGCGAGGGCAGGCTGGAGTTTGGATAAAGGCACAAAAAACTGAAACTTCAAACCAGCACTTTCAGATTCTCTGCTTACAGGAAGGGCTGGGGTTTTTTTTGTTTATTTTGGCGCAGAAGCTGATTGGAAGTAAAATAGACAAAAGTCACGCAAAAGGGAGAAGAGAAAAACAAGAAAGCAGAGTCAACAACAATAACCGGATCTCGAGCTGTCCACAGGCTGGACAGTCGGGTCCAGTCTTCACAGCTTGATCCATTGGACTCGGGGCCTCCAGTTCATTCTGGACAGAGACTCCAAGCTCCCCAGAGAGCCACAAGTTTCCCCATTTGTCCAGAGGGGAGAATGTTGGAGGCAACCTTCTGCAGCCACAGCAGGAGACACAGCACATCCACAGAAAGAGCTAACTTCCTAATCCCAGACACCTCGTCCCCAGAAGGGGACTCAATGACAGGATGAGGTGGTATTTGGCCAGTGCAGTGTCCTCTCTTAGGGTGTGGACTGTCAGCAGCATCCCTCCTAGGCTGCACGTAAATGGGCCCCTGAACACTCGGGGACTTGCTACAGCACACCACCCCCGAGCGTCCTTGTTCCAGCAACATGGGGCTGAGAGCAAGCAGCAAGAGAGGAAAAACGGCTTACTTCCCTCTGCGAAGCAGTATAATTGTAAAGCAGTCACGTCACCCTGCTTTCAATACTCCTACAGAATTAGGAGAAAATTCTAGTATAACTTGGATTAAACAGACACATTTCTATATCATCCCTTGCCAGAGAGGTAATTATCCAGCCTGTACTTGAACCTTTTAGTAACAAGAAACTCGTCACTTAACTGAGGATGCTCATTCCATTTCCGGCTACCTCTCATTGATCACTGCCTTCCTTTGCTGACCCTACACGTGACTCCCCTGGCTTCCACCCACAGTAGAAGCCAGGGTCAGC
The DNA here is from genome assembly GCF_021613505.1 of Equus quagga. Taxonomy (NCBI): domain Eukaryota; kingdom Metazoa; phylum Chordata; class Mammalia; order Perissodactyla; family Equidae; genus Equus; species Equus quagga. The sequence goes on from NC_060278.1 coordinate 41,018,611, forward strand.
GCCTCCAGCCCGCGGGCCAGACACAGCCGGACGCCCATTTTTGTACAACCTGGGAGCTAAGAATGGTTTCACACTTGTAAAATAGTTGAAAAAATCAAAAGAAAAATAATATTGTGTGACCTGTAAAAATTATAATCAAATTTGTTTCCATAAATAAACCTTTATTGGAACACACACATTAATTCGTTTATATGTTATGTATACTTTCACCCTGCCGCAGAGTGGAGTAGTTGCAACAGACCCCATATGGTCTGCAAAGCCCAAAACAGCTACTTTCTTACACTTTACATAAAAAAGCTGCCAACCTCTGGTCTATTTTTTTTATTTGCCCTCTAGAGCTGCACTGACTAATACAGGGGCCACATTTGGCTATTTCAATTTTAATTAGTTAAAATTAAATTAAAAATTCAGTTCGTAGCCACATATGAATTGCTCAGAAAACCACACCTGTCTAGTAGCTAGTAAATAGCTCAGATACACAACATTCTCATCCTCGCAGACAGTCCTATTGTACAGCACTGCTTCAGAGGCACATAAGATGGAGCAAATCACTCTTCGAAGCACAAGGAACCCCTTTAAGTACTTTCTGCTATCATGACCCCAGCAAATCTTTCTTCCTCAAGCTAATCTCTCCGACTGTTATTTACATAAACCGGCGCTAAGGTGCTTCGTTATCCCGATTGCCCTCCATTGACCTTACAGGTTGTAAATGTCTGTACTAAAATGTGACTGTCAGAGCTAAACACCATATTCAAGGTCAGGTCAGCTGGCACACAGACAAAAGTACACTCACCTCCTCTCTTCTGTAGCCTGTGCCTCTGTTAACGCAACCTGATTTCATTAGCTTTTCTGTGGCCACATCACATCCCTGGCCTCATACTGACCTTGCGTTGCCTAAAAGCCCTGTGTCTGTTTCATGTGCTTCAGTTAAACTCAGTCCACCTCATTCTGCATACACGTTGTTGGATTTGGCGGACCAGAGAGCAGGAACTGACCTTTGTTCCTTTCACTTCCTCCCTATTCAGTTTGGTCCATCAGGCCAATCTATTGAGACATAATCTATCTCCCAACTACAAATCCTAACGCACATAAGGTCCTCAATATCCACATCCACATTCACCCTGATATAAATGTAAACTGAGCTGGACCAACAGCAGAGCCCGAAGCTCGCTATTCCTAGCTCCCACAAGGCCGGCGTCAGCAATCTTTGGGCCTATTATTTATCCAGTTGTGAAGACAATTCACCATCTTTTGACCCAGTCAAGCCCCCACATTATGGCTGTGACTGGAGACACACCGATACAGGCCCATCCCCAGCCCTGACCTGTGCCCACGGCCCTGGATAAGTGCTGGGAGGCGAGTCTGGACTGAAGGGAACAAAGGCAGCTGGTGCTGGAAGGAAGAAGACAGGAGCCCCTGGGGATTCCAAGCTGCCGAGCGAGTCAGAGGGCAGGCAGCCTCCTGACCGGGAGGAAGCAGTGAAGGAAGGAAGGCTCCGAGGCGTGGCTTCCCTTTCAGCTCCATGAGGTAACAGCTACTTCCCAGGGCTTTCTGATGATGGCGACGGCAATGGACACGACGGGGATAAAAGCTTTCAGCATCCCATCCCGATAACTACTCACTAGTTAACCCATCCACGGACTTGACGTTCAGTGAGCATCTCTTACACACAGGCACAGGGCTAGCGCCTGGACATACAAAAATCCACAAGACACAGCTCCAGTCCTCATCAGGTTCTGGCCGAGAGGAGAGACAAGCACGTAATGATCGCTGCATTACAACGTGGTAAATGCTGTGGCCAAGATAATTATAATAAGAGCCACCAGTTACTGCGTGCTTCGCTCCGTCAGGCACTGGGCCGCATGCTGTACACGCTTTTTACTGTTGAATCCTTCGGCCACCCCATGAGGTAGGTACTGTTATTGTCCCCACTGTAGGGATGAAGGAACTGAGACCAAAAGCGGCTGCAGTGCGTGCCCAAGATCACTGCTCCGGTGCCAGGATTCGGACCGAGGGCTCTCTGATGCTAAAACCTGTGCAGTTACCGTTACGTTATCCTGCCTCCCAGGCGGAGAGAAGGAAGGAAGGATTTCAAGGACATATAGGACGAGCAACTGCCCCTGTGGAAGGAAAGCAAAGCTTCCCGGAAGGGGTGAGGTTTAGGTTACCCTCTTCTGAGCACCAATTCCTAGTTTCCCAGTCACAGCCCCCTGACCCGCGTCTGAGAACAGAAGACACAGGCAGCACAGCAGGGCACACCCCTTTGGGGGCCGCAGGCTGCTACCTGGAGCCGAGCCATGAGCATCAGGGATGGACCGGGAGGGTGGCAAGCATAACAACAATGCCACGATCAAAGGACGGCCAGTTTAACTCAGCCGTATGCACAGACCAGCTTCTCTGAGCCTCCAGCCGTGGAGCCCAGCCTGATAGTACAAGGTGAACTTTAAAATCCCTTCAAGTCCCACACATGTTTTTAAAAATTTATCTTTAAATTTACATACGGTAAAATTTCCTGTTTTAACTTGTATTTCTCCAGTGACTAACGATGTGGAACATCTTCTCATGGGCTTAATTGTCATCCGAATATCTTCTTTGGGGAAGCGTGTGTTCAAATCATTTACCCATCTTTTTTTTTTTTTCAACTTAGCTGTTTGTTTTCTTATTGATTTTTTCTTTTTTTTTTTTTTCCTTGGTGCGGAAGATTCATTGTCCAAATGAAGCCCCCTCTGAGAGGACTCACCAGAGCCTAGCGGCCTCCCATGCTGAGGCTGCCCTAAGTCTGGACAACCTTGACCCCATCAGGCCTCAACACCAGGGTCGGGGAACACCTGGACCCCCCTCAAGAAGCAAGGAATTACAAAAATCCTCCAAAAAAAACCTCTCAAGAAGCCTTCCTTCTTTAGGCCCACAGCATGTATAGTCAAGAGATTAAAAGTTACCTTGATTGTCTGAAACAGTGATTTTGCTAAAAATAATTGTGCTGTTCTATGGCAAACAGCTTTCAGGAAGAGTAAGAAATGATTGAGATCCCAACCTCCATTAGCTAACGAGTCCCCTGGGCTGCCCCGTCAGAGAGTTCAGCATTAGGAGAAGCCTCTTTTCTCTGGAACATTCTCTCCTGTGTTCGCTCCACAGGGTCCTCTGGTCTCTGAAAGATCCGAGCTGGTGGAGCCCTCATGATCTTGCACGTGTGTTGCATTCTCTTATTGCAGTATCTGACCTGCACAAGAACTCTGTGCAGTGCATAGCAGTGTCCCCTGGTGCACAGTCTGGGAAACTGAGCCCCGGGCAGAGCGTCAAGTGACATACTCTACGGGGCACGATGAGTGAGTGACAGCCGCACGGGACCCGGTGCTGAATCCTGAACCAGCCAGTGCTCCATCCAGCACGGTGTGGTGCCTCCAGTGATATGAAAGGGTAAAAAGAAAGAGTTGAGTTACTAAAGATGCCCAAAAATCGACAAGGCACCCGCAACGTACCTGGCCCTGTTCTGGGCCCTGGAACGCAGCAGCGAGCAAAAAGAGAAGGTCCCTGTCCTCACAGAGGTGATCATCGGGACAGGGGCGGGGTAGAGAATCAACAAATGAACAAGACCAATATCTGGACATGGCGGGCTGCGTGAAGAAAACACAACAGAGTGATACGGAGACACACAATGGCGGTCAAGGCAGGCTTCTCTGAGCAGGTGCCGTTTCAGCTGAGAGAGCTGAATGTCCAGGAGCCGGACGTGGAAAGTTCCAGAAGGAAGTTATGCTGCAGAGCCCCTAAGAGGGGAATGTGCTCAGCAGGGGTGAGGCACCAAAAGGCCACAGCAGCTGAAGCCCAGGGATGGAGAGAGATAGTGGGAGGAGACGAGGTGGAGAGCAACGACCAGCCCCCATGTGGGACTCTCCCAAGTGCAGCTCTGCACAGTAGACCTGTGGGCGAGACATCGTTTAGCCCACGTATTCCACTGATGACGCGGCCTTTAGGCGACTCAAGAAGTGAGCGTGTCTGCTGCTTCTGGTGTACAGGACCAAGGGGACAGTGATGAGACAGGCCAGTAAGTGTGGAGCCAGCATCGTGTGCGCATACTGAGGAATAGGTGGTGGGCTGACAATTCTCAGGTCCTGTCTGCGAGGCCGCTAATTCACCAAATGAGAAGTCAGTGCTCAAGGCAATATGGAAAGAGATCATGTACGCTGGCAAGTCAGTTCCAGGAAGCCAGAGGACGAATTTGGGGTAACCCACCCCAGAGAGCAACTGGGCACTGAGAAAGACTGTCCAGTTTTCTAACAAGAGGGCACATGGACTGAGCCCCCAAGAATTTCTGCCTACCAATCCATCTATCACCAGGGACAACTCCCCCTACCCCCACCAGGGCTTCGTCCAGACTCCTATCTGCAGCAGGGCCACCTGGGCCGACCTTTCTCGATTTCTCCACACTGTGAGTTGAATAATGTTCCCCCAAGAGTCACGTCCACCTGGAACCTGAGAACATGACCTTATTTAGAAACAGGGTCTCTGCAGATGTAATCAGCTGAAATGAGGTCATACTAGATTACAGGCCCTAAATCCAGGGACAGTGCCCTTATAAGAAACAGAAAAGGACACACAGAGATGGAAGTGATGCAGCTACAAACCAAGGAGCACCAAGGAATGTCGGGAGTCACCAGAAGCTGGGAAGATGCAAGGAAGGATCCTCCCCAGAACTTTCCGAGGGAGCAGGGCCCTGCTGTCACCTTGACTCCAGACTTCTGGCCTCCAGAACCGTGAGGGAATAAATTCCTACTGTGTGTGGTAATTTGTAAGGCAGCCCAGGGAAACTGAAACACTCGATTTGCAAAATAGCCCAACTGTTCCCTGTGTGACCTGAGATGTTATCAGGAAACAATGGCTTTTGATGCCACCAACGAATGCTAGTGTGAAAGAAGAAACAGAAGCATTTCTGATGCAAAATACACACCTCGCCAGGGAAGTAGGCTTTTATACTCACCCCGACTCTTCCTGTAACTCCCCCAAAGCCATGCTCAGAATGCGCTAATAATTTAGAAAGAAGTCGGTGTTTTACTTCTCCATGTCTTGTCCCAACAAGAGCACCTCCTTCAAACCGCAGCCCAAGCCTTGGGGCCCTTTCTGAGGGGCAGGAGCTCCGCCAGACAGGAGAAAGACGACGGATGGGAAAGATTTTATTGACTGTAACACACATCCGGCTCAAGCTTAGTCCTGGTTTCACCTGACACTGGTGCAGCCGTGAGTTCCACCTCTCTGTTCACCGATTCTAAACTGCTCCAGGCAAGCGTTTGCGAAGCCACTTCTGAGCCCCCAAGAAGAAAGCAGCATCGGCTCCACATTCACAGGACCAACTCCTCCTTCCGGCCCTTGCTCAGCCCCTGGCGCCACGTGGTTTGTGAAACCATTCAGTCTCTGACACTCACCCCACCACTCACCCCTTTCTCTAACAAGTGCAATGCCCAGCGTCACAGCGTGGTTTAAACTTTCCAAAGTATTTTCACGTCTTATTTTTTTACGTTCATTTTAGGTAACATCCCAAGTAGGCGTGACACCCACTTTCCGAATGAAGCTTCAAGGAGAATGAGAGGTCACTGGGATGTCCAGGGGCGCCCAGCAGAAGGCAGAGCTGAAACCAGCACTGGCATTCTCTGCTTCTCCTCCTTGTGCTTCTCCAGCAGGCCACGCAGGCTCACCTTTCCGGGGGGAGGGGGTGTAAGGAGTGTTATTAAAGCACCCATCAGCATGGGGTGCCACACCGAGCATGACACAGCAGGCTCAGCACCCAGAGCCCTGCCTTCAACAGGCTGCCAATCAAATAAATTGTCTGCTTAGCCCTAGATGGCCAAGAGCTTAGAAAAGGAGAATAAACTCTGAACCAGGAAAGGGACTCCAAGCCCTAAACTCACCCCATTCCACCTCTGTATTAGTCAGGGTTCTCCAGAGAAACCAAACCAATAGGATGTGTACAAGTAGAAAGAGATTTATTTTAAGGAATTGGTTCATGCAATTATGGAGGCTAAGAAGTCCAAAATCTGAAGGCGGCTGGCAGGCTGGAGACACAGGAAGAGCTGACGTTGCCATACAAGTCCAAAGGCCGTCTGCTGCAGAATTCCCTCTCGCTCTAGAGAGGTCAATCTTTTTTTTTTTTTTTTTTAATATTTTATTTTTTGTTTTTCTCCCAAAGTCCCGGGGTACATAGTTGTGTATTTTTAGTTGTGAGTCCTCCTAGTTGTGGCATGTGGGATGCTGCCTCAGCAGGGCCTGATGAGCGGTGCAGTGTCTGTGCCCAGGATTCGAACTGGCAAAGCCCTGGGCCGCCAAAGCAGAGTGCACGAACTTAACCACTCGGCCACGGGGCCGGCCCATGGAGAGGTCAATCTTTTGATCTATCCAGACCGTCAACTGACTAGATGAGGCCCACCCACATTATGGAGAGCAATCTGCTTTCCTCAAGTCCACTGATTTAAATGTTCATCTCATCCAAAAACACCTTCAGAAAAACATCCAGAATAACGTTTGACCACATATCTGGGCACCATGGCCCAGCCAAGTTGACGCATAATATTAACCATCACAACCCCCTAATACCAGGGACTATCACAGGCTCTGGGCAGTGCTGGGTCCTGGCCAGTGGGGCTTGGTTAGAGGAGCATGACAGAGTGATGGTCCCCATGGGTCCTATTCTCATGTGAGAAACCATGGTGAATCTTGGCATCTGTCACTGAGCCTCTCTCAGGAAGGAAGCTGCCTTAGAATAACTTGGGAAAAGTGTGTGATCCAGCCTCACAAGAGGGTGGGGCTGGGCCAATTCCAAAGCAGAGACTTAAGGGTCAAGAGCCCCTTGGCCCCTGCAGGAGGGGAGCATGTCGCTCCACTCCTCCAGGCTGTGATTTCCTTAGCTATACAATGGGGATATCAACCACCAGCTGACCTCAACTGGCTGCTGCAGTGTGAAATGAGGTGATATCAACAAAAGCGTTAGAGGAGAGAGAAATAAAGAGGACGCTGCCTGAGGAGGCGGAAACCACCATTATATAAAAGTTGCAACATCCCCTAATGGTTAAGCATATGCCTGTGAGTCAGAATGTCTCAGTTCAAATCCAAATTCCACCACATTTATTTGTGTGGCTGCAGGCAAATTCTTTAACCTAAGGCTCAGCGTCCTCCAAAATAAAGAGGGGACAGTAGTGGTTCCTACCTCATCTTGTTGCTGTGAGGATTAAATGAAACAACGTACATAAAACACTGGGCCAGTGCCTAGCACATAATAACAATAAATATTAATTGTTACTTAATGACTGTAGTTATTACCATATCATGCAGATGTCGGGCCCACCTCTCTGGTCTTATGACTCTCCTCCCTCCCTGGTCTTGAGCACGATCATTAGCATCAGAGTCTGAGTCCAGGAGATCCAGGCACTTCAGGGAAAAAGTGGGGCAGCAGGATGTGGGTAGGAGCCAAGGGCAATGCCATTCTGAGGACACGGGTGGGTGAGAAAGCAGCGGAGCCCATCCTGTCCCAGGTGGGAGGCAGAGCCCCGGATGTGGGGAAGGAGGCTGGGGTCAGCAGCGGAGATGAGAAAGGAGGCATCCGCTGTCCCCAGACCGGTCCCTAGACCTGAATGATGAGTACAAATTGGGAAACACAGCACACAGCTTAGTTGCCATTGTCTGCACCAGAATTTGCAGACACAGCTGGTTCTGACATTGCTTCCCTGATCCCCATCTAGTTAACAGAAAACAAAGACGTCCCAGAGCCATGCACTTCTGGGACGGAAGCCAAGAGCGCAGGAGACAGGACAGACCCAGCTGACTTGCTCCCGTTGACACTCAGCAGGATAGTCCCCAGCTCCAGCCAGCAGCCATCCCCATCAGGGTACAATCCAGAGAGGAGAGGCCAACGGAAGGGCTCACATTCTGGTTCTGCTGACTTGGGGTGGGTGAGGCAGCAACTGCGAAGAAAGCATACAGAAAGGGAGGGGTGGGAAGAGGGTGGCAGCCTGCAGCACTGGGGGACCTTCCCACTCAGTCAGGCCACAGACCCCTGCTCCACCCTGCCCCAAGGCAGCCAGCCTGCCCAGCACACGGCCTACCACGTCAAGCAGCCGGGAACCACAGAGCCTGCTCGGTCTAAGTTACTGTTCCCAGCCGCAGGGTTCCCCCCCTCCCCCACAGCTTGGGCTTGCTCCAGCAGCCTTGGTTCTCAAACAGGAGACTTCAGGAGCAATTTCTAGCTCAGTCTGGTGACCCTCCAGACACCTTTGGGGCCTTGGCCTTCAGCCTCCCACATGGCTCGTGGAATTGCTCCTCATGGTTCCAATGTCCTCTGCTCCTTTGAGTAAACAAGTGCCTGCTCCAACTGCCGAGCCTGCAGGGCCCACGCTCCGGGGGAATGCACGCCCATGAGTCAGTGCGATGTGCATCGGGGGGCGCCCACATCCCAAACTATCTTCCAGGAAGACCTATCATTATTCATTCCTAAAAATTCTTACTGAGCATCGAGGGTTTGCCAGCACTGTGGTGGGCACTGGAGCTACTACCGAAAGCAAGGCAGACGAGGCGCAGGCATCTACCAGTGACAGAGACTCTCTCCGCCACCAACCAGGCTCTTCTGAGCCCTCTTCTCAACTAGGCTTCCCCCCGGGCTTCTATGTCCATCCTTGCAGAGTCTAGTTTTAGCGAGAATCTTGCTAAGTCAGCTTAGAGAGAATCCCCACCTTGATACCTGATCCCCCTAGTCTGCCTTCAGTAAGAACCCTGTTAAGTCAGTTTAGTAAGAATCCCCCCCACTTGGTGTCTCCTCTTAGTATTTTCCACCTGCCACCGCTTCACCCTGCTCTTGGCTCTAAATCCCCACTTGTCCTTGCTGTATTCGGAATCGAGCCGGAGCTCTCTCCCCTTTTGCAATAGTCTTGAATAAAATCTTCCTTACCACTTGAACAAGTGTCAGAATCACTTTTTCTTTAACACCAACCTTTATTCATTCTCTTGTGTTAACTCTGAAAAAGCAACAGCCTCCGGGAGTAGCAGCCTATTAAGCAAGGCATGGATGGTTCTGAACACGAATGTAAATTATTTAATCAAATTGAAGGTAGAATGTGTATAAAGGGAGGCAGGACTCCCAGCTCTGAGCCAGAACGAAGTTTTTAAAAGCTGGTGGTGGCTGGCTGCGTTTTGTTTGTTTTGAGATCCTCAGGGCAGAGGGTGAATTAACCATACGCCTTGGTTCAGGACACATGATCATCACTGATCTGAGCAAGGCCCTCTCCTGTTGCATTTATTCATTCATTCATTTCCTTTTATCCCATTAGTCCTTTCCCTCCATCCAAGGTGGATTTTTGGTGATTATGTTTAACATGTATCTTTCTCTTTGTTGGGTTCTTACAAAACATGTATATGTTTGTGCGCACTTATTTTTAATTTACCTAGTTCGTATCTCACTCTTCCTTGCCTTCTGCACTCAGCAGCGTAGTACGGGGCTCCGTGGGTGTAGCCACTACAGCTTGCCTATCCACACTCCCAGTGAGACCCAGACTGGTCCCACCTCTGCACCTCAAATAATGCCACAAAACCCACACATGTCCCTTTAGGGACTAGTGTAGCAATTTGGGGGGATTTATAACTAGGAGTGGAACTGCTGGGCCATGCACTTACGGTTTCTTTGATTGAACTAAGTCCTCCCCAGCTGTCCTCCAAAGTGGCTCCATTCCGCCAGCACAGCCAAGGCTGTGCATCTCACATCCCCACCAACACGTGGCAGCATCTGACGGCCGAGGCTGTGCACGCCACATCCCCGCCAACACGTGGCAGCATCCAGCTTTCGAGGGTTTGCAGTCTAACATGTTTGAAGTGCTCTTTTTGTTGCTTTAACTTGCATTTCTCCAGTTAGAGCCTCTCTTCATATAAGGGTTAGCCTTTTGGGTTTCCTTTGCTGTAAATCGCCTGCTTAGATGCTCCACCCATTTTCCTATGGGATTGCCGCCTTTCTTCTTTTTGATTTTACTTGTTGCTGGTCTGTCGTAGATGTGACTCCTCTTTCCATGTTAGGCATATTGAATCCCTTCTCTCCTCTGTCACCTGTCAATTCACTCTCTCTGAGGCATCCTTCATTGAATGGAAATCAATCCATTTCTGCCTTACATGATGTACTTTTTCAAGTTTTGTTTAAGAAGTCCTTTCTTGCCCCTCAGACACACAGATAGACTCTTACGTTATTTTCTATTTCCTTTATGAAATTCTAGAACTCTAACTGGTCCTTTCCCATCCTCCAACACCAGTATCTGGGGCTGTGCGGAGTCAACTCAGGGCATCAGAGTTCACCAAATATTAATGAGCACCTACTATGTCAGGCACCGTGCTTGGAGCTACAGATAGAAGACAGGACACGGTCCCCGGACTCAATGACAGGAGTGGAGTAAGAACTCCACATGACAGCAGATGAGAGGATTCAGGAAAAGGCAACTCTAAAGAGAAGGAACGAAATTTCAACTCGCAAACTGCCTAGAAGAGACTGGTCTCAGGAGGTATATGTAAATCATATGCAAGTCAGATGAAAATGACTATGCAAATATTTGCAGGGGTCCAACAACAGCCTGGAGAGGACCATCATTCCGGCTTTAGATTTCCTTTCTCAGTCTAGAAGGAGTTGTACCAGGACTTTAGTGTTAGATAGCATTCAAGTCCTCAAAACCAAAAGCGGAATCCACCACTAAGAAGAAACTGATCAAATGCACTCAGCTCAGCCTCCAGGGCGCACCCCACGGGCAGACCCCTCCTTGTAAAGCGATCTCCTCCAAACCTGCACAAACCCATCAGTGAGCTGGGCAAGGGGAGGCTGAGCCTCTGTGGAGACCTCCATGAGCTGCTAAGACTCTTCTGGTAGCAAAAGCCCCGTCACGGTCTCCTGCAGGGAGACTCCCCCACCAGGGGAACACTTACACACTTTGTTTATTAAGATTTTTTAAATAGCACCATCTGCTTTGAGAAGTCTTAAGAACCAAACACTAAAGATTTAATAATTAAAATACTTCAACGGAAGAACAGCAACCACAGCAGCCAGTGAGAATAAAACCAAAATGCACAGGCTGTGCCCCTGCTGGCACGCTTTCCAGAGCAGGGCACAAAGCAGGATGGAGCACTTCTCAGCAAGTGCACGTCACCACCCCACCTCCCCACCCCCACCATCTGCACGTTCACGAAAGGTGAACAGCCGGAGCTCGTGGAAAGGGCATTGCACGGGAGTTAGGAACTTGAGTTTGGGTCCTGACTTTGCTCTTGACTGTGTGATGCTGGGCAATCTCTTTGCCCCCTTGCGCCTCAGTTTCCTCATGTGCGAAATTAGTGCATTCAGTTGGATCAGCATTTCTGAACATGGTACAGGGATGGTAAGCATTTCAGATTTCTTAGGGAAGTTGTCAAAATACAAGGGGACACAGCCCCCACTCTGGATCTGCTAAATCAACTGGAGGCTGGTACTGCTGCGGCCAGCTGAGAATTACTTGACTCTCTCTCCAGCTCTAATGTGCTCTACGTGACTTGAAGAATGTTATCATGACACGTCACCTGCAGCATCCTTCAGACAATAAAAGTCCAGCATACCAGCTTCTTTTTCCCTTTTTTTGGTGAGGAAAATTGGCCTTGAGCTAACATCTGTGGCCAATCTTCCTCAAGCAAAAAGAGGAAGATTGGGCACAAGCTAACATCTGTGCCAATCTTCCTCTATTTTGTATGTGGGACACAATCACAGCATGGCTTGATGAGTGGTGTCTAGGTCCACGCCTGGGATCCAAACGTGCAAACCCCATGCCGCTGAAGTGGAGCACACAAACTTAACCACTAAGCCACCAGGCTGGCCCCACACTAGCTTCTTCAGGAAGTACAGACACAATCCTCAGGATTATCACCAAGTCTTTGACTCTGACCTGTAGATACCATTCTACAGTGTTGGGAGAATGGGGAAAAAAGCTGTATATCTCTTTGCAAATACAAACATCTTTAACATAGCAACTTAGATCTATAAACCCTAATTTTAAAACCTAGCTTTGATCTCAAAAGTGAGTCCTGGCACATACCCATTAGGTTGTGAGTGCCCCGGGAAGACAGGACGCAACACTGTAGGAGAGGAGGCACTGTGCTGTTCATCACTGCTGTGAGATGATAGAAAATGCATATATTGGTCTCTGCCTCCGTTCTAGCACAGGAACCCATGTCATCTCCTAAGTGATAAGAATACTTGGAGCATCTCTTGTTCCAATATTTGGACTTTGACCCCATCCCTGACACAGGGCTCCTAAAACCCTTCTAAATTCCTAAGTGCTAAGAGCACTAGCAGCATCTTCTGTTGTAATGGGGTGACTCTGGGTGGGCTCCTGGACGGCGGCTGGTCTCCAGAAAAACCAAATCAAGATTAGAAGCTGGGAATTTTCAGCCCCGCCCGCCCCCATTCTCCAGAGAAGAGAGAGGGGCTGGAAATGAGTTAGTAATTGATCCTGCCCCGTGAGGAAGCCTCTATAAAACCCCAATAGTACAGGGTTCAGACAGCTCCCAGGGTGGTGAACACATCCCCAGTGGGAGGGTGACGCCTCCCAGCTCCACGGGGACAGAAGCCCCTGTGCTCGGGACCCTCTCAGACCTCGCCCCGTCTCTCTCTCCATCTGGCTGTTCAGCTGTCTCCTTTATTATATGCTTTAATAAACTGGTAAACGTAAGTAAGCATTTCCCTGAGCTCTGCAAGCCGCTTAGCATATTAACCCCACCTGAAGAGGGCGTCGTGGGAACCTCCGATTTGTAGCCGAGTGGGAGAGAAGTTGCTGGTAACCTGGGGACTTACTACTCTCGATTGGCATCTGTGGTGGGGGGCAGTCTTGTGGGACTGAGCCCTTAACCTGTGGGATCTGACGCTAACTCCAGGTAGATAGTGTCAGAATTGAGTTCAATTGTAGGACACTCAGCTGGTGTGGCAGAGAACTGCCTGGTATGGGGGAAAAACCCCATACATTTGGAGCCCAGAAGTGAAGTGCTTTGTGAGGGTAGTAAAGGAGACCCAACAAGGAGGGCAAAAATGAGGTTTTTCCTCATTCAGCTGCATCCCCAGCACCTGGATCAGGGCCAGGCACACAGCAGTTGGTTAATAAATACCTAATGAAAGAATGAATGAACGTTTACCCATCTTTGTATCCTTGGCCCGGTGCTTGCAGTAAATGTTAAATGAGTGCAGGAACAAACATGAAACATTGTAAACTCCTCAAAATACTTTTCTAAATACTTCATTAGCTGATCACAACCACCCACCCAGTTCTTCTTGCAGACAAAGTGCAGGACGTCCTTCTACCCCACGCTATCTTCCTAGGAGGGTGTGTGTGTGCTTAAGGACCATTACCTCTGTGCTGAAGCTGGAGCCCTAAGGGAATCCAGTGTACAGGATGGCAGTTCCCTGAGGGGCAGTCACATGTCCATCCATCGTGCAGCAGGTCCCAGGATTCAGAACCTCCATCCAGAACACTTTCCTCCAGATCAGTAATTAACTAACTGAACTTACCCATATTCAGGAGCATGTAAGAATACTCTACCTTATAAAAAATTATTTCAGGTGGCTTATCAGAATGACAAAATAATATTATTCACTACAAAATAAAAATAGTGACTATAAAATATTAATTATAATAATGAATAAAATATTCACTATAAAATAGTGGAAAATAACTGAGAATAAAAAATCGGATGCAGAAAAAAATTCAAGCTAGAATAAAATGTAAAAGTTGAGAGAAGGAAATACACACACACACACAAAGACCCTAGGACCCCAAAGAGCCAAATTAGTTGGCTTGAAAATTTGGATCTAAGCTTCCCAGACGCTACAGCGGGAAGAGAGATCAGTTACATAGATTTCATGGCCACAGAGACACAGTGTACTAGCTCCTCAGAGGAAGGAAAGAAACGATCCCCAACACTCACATCTGAAAATCATTTACTGCATATATTTTAACCACAGTAGAGGACGCACACACACACACACAGAGCAGAGCAATAGGATTAGACTTTTTATTGTAGCATACCTCAATAGTGGCCGAGAACTCAACACAAAAATGTGACCCAGTAAAAACATTTTATAGGGGAGGGCAAGACAATATGGTCCAGATTTTGAATGTGCTTCAAAAAATCTCCCACTAATCTACCTCCCAACTAGGCATCTGAACAGCTGGAGAACAAGCAAGAAGAGGTTAGGTTCTGCCTTAAAGACCTAGACCGCAGGTGGTCTGTGTTGCTCATTAGGAGGGTTCCCTACAGCTTGGAGGTCGGTGCACCACCAGTGACACGGACAGTGACTTGTGAAAATGGAGGAGTCCAACCAGGCTTCTGTCTCCTGCCTCGATGTCCGTTTTCCTTCCACCCAAAGGTGAGCTGTGCTGGAAAGTCTCCATTTAGCCCTGCAGAACCCTCTCCAGCCTTCTCCACCCTGCTCTGGGCCCTGGGAGGCTGGCCTCTTCTAAAGAAGGCACCCGCTGGCCTTCTCTGCCTCCGGCTTCCCACCATGTTAGGCCAATAGAAGGCACCAGCAGAAGACCGCAGGATCCTAGGAGGGTACTCGTTCTCCGGCTCCCTTCCTGCTGGACTCTGGCTTGGCAGTGTCTCTGCTCCTCCACAGGAGGCCACAGCAGCCATCAGGAGACACCCCCACCCCATAACCCTCATGAAGTTCCGGTGAGTGCTCCCTCCCTGGCCCCTTCAGACCTAGGGCCATAGAGCTTCCCCCTCTGTGAGAGCCAGGTACTCCACCCTCCCTGGCGGCTTCTGACCCTGCCCCTCCTCTGCAGAGAGTCCTTTCACAAACTCTCCTCGATCACCCTCCTTAAATGTGCCCTCTGTCTTCTACTGGGACCCTAACTCACACGGGAGCCAACAAGAGACCTCAGGGTTACGCCACGCTGCTGTTCCTAAAAATTAAATAAAGACCTTGAATACATTCCAGGACAGGAGCAGACGAGCGATCAAGTCCTCAACATTCTACACCGTACAGAACGGAATACAGTGGCCTGGAAAAACGTCAAAGCAAGCACTACCAGTTAGTAGTTTCTCTAGTCGCACAGCAGGGGGTTTTGTTTGTTTGTTTTTTCAATCTCAGTCGTGCTCCTTCGGGACAACTGGCTTTGAACAATACAGGTTCCTAATGAATTCCCCAGGATGAACTCTGCAAAGTGCATCCCTGAGTAACTAAAGGAAGCGACCAGCTCTATGCAGTTATTGAATTTAACCAATTAAATTTTGCAGCCCATCCGCCGATGCCAGTTTTAGAACTAGGTTTCGGACAAGGACTAAAATAAGTGTCTATTGAGGCCATTCCTAGGTTATGGCCAAAGAAGAAAACTGTATCATCAGCATATAGAAGATCCTCTCTATTAACAACCACAACAAAAAAGACTCTATAGCAAGGAGGCACGCGTAGAGATTATCCAAAAGCAACTCCAAATCTTTAGCTTAGGTTAAAAAAAGAAAAGGGACGGAAAGGCAGCTGCCTCACTTTGTTCAAAACAGGTAATCTGACCTACCAGGGGGCCGTGGAGTCCACACTGACGTGCACTGGGGTTAAAAGCAACAGTAACGGGGAGTTTATACTGAGTTCAAGGTGAAAGTGAATGGAGATGGCAAACGGTCTTCTGTTTTCTTTAATAGATGCCTTCATGAGAGAAGCACATAAAAGTGATCGAGAAAAACGTAGAAATGCCTAAAATCCAGTTGCTCCTCATGTCAAATACTGGTTGAGAAATGCAGACCCACAATTTAAGGAAGAAAAACAGGAAATGTAGACGAAATGTCTCATACGCTACAGTTGCTTTTAATGAGGACATCCTTCCAGTCTGAAATGGGATTGCCCAAAAAAATGATTTAGAAGGAAAATGTAAGCTAGTCGATAATTCACTTTAGCTATCAAAACATGGCTAGTCACTCAACCGGGCTGGCACGACATGTTCTCTTTCCTCGAGCTGGCCTTCACCATTAGTGCATAAGGAGGTTTCTGGTGAGTCGTGCGTCTGCCTCGTCTCCATCACCTTTGTCCTCTCAACTCTGGCACAGCTAGAGCTATAAGCCCCTGCCCAGGGGGGCTCAAGCAGAGAACAGAAGCCCAAGGGCCTGTGCCATCCTCACCAGGGACAGGAAGCACATTAGCAGCCCAGGCCCCCCAGTTGGTGCAAGCTGGATTTATTTAGCTTCCCTGGGTTTGATTTCTGGAAATCCAGACAGAACCCCCATGGGGCATCTCTGCTGTCTTTCCTGCTCCTTCCTTGTTGACGTGGTTTGTGCGACCAGGTGACCAGGCTCCTTCCTCAGCCACCCTGCCCTGTAAGGGACTTGCTTGCCGTAACGGGAACATACCTGCTTAGCGCATGTCTACTCCTCTCCTGGGGCCCTGAGTCCATTCCCCTTACCCCATCCCCTTTCCTCCTGCACCAAGCAACTGGCTGGAGTCCAGTCGACTGCAAGCTGATTGATTACCTGGAACGGATACCTGTACCAGCTTCACCTTCAGTAGCATCTCCCTACTGCTGGGTCCTGCATGATAACGCATCAAACCTGCTGGCTCTTGTGCACAGACCAACCAGGGACTGGAGCCAGATTCTTTCCCCCCACCCTATGTCCAGTCCCAGTCCAGGCATGTTAAAGTTACCCCAATCCTCCCCATTGATCTGCTCCAATACAGGCACCATCTGCTCACTCGCATCTGGTCCAGCCTCTGGCCTTAGGCAGCACACAGAGAAGAAAGACCTAGGGGAAGTGACAGGCCAGTTACCCAGAAATTACAGGTCAAACTTCCAGGCCAATCTTCCTGCTTTACAAGAAGAGCCAACGGGTCAATAAAGTTATAAAAGTTTCTCAAACTCACTCATAGGCTAAGGAATGCAGATGAAGGTAACACTGAGATATTATTTTACACCTTTCAGACGGAAAAAGAAATTTAATTGTGATAAGTAAATTGCTGTGGGGGAATCAGAGAAAAAGGAACCCTCACTCACTGCCGTTGAAAATGTGAACTGGTACAGCCTTGGGAAAGTGATCCGAGGATCCTATTGCCAATGAAAACATACGCACCCTTCACCCAGCAATGCCCCTCCTGGGGATGTAGCTCGTTGAAATAAATGCACCACTAGGTAAGAAAGGATGTGGAAGCACTGTTGGAGATGGCAAAAAACCGGAAACACAGTAAATGCCCATCAATAAGAGAAGGACGGAGTAAGTGGCGATGCACCCCATCCACGGCATATGATCCATACCAGTGAACTCAGAGGGGCTTCCTCGAGCTGTTACTTAGTGAGAAAAGCAAGATGCAGACAAATTTAAAACCAAGACACATGTTAAAGAAGTATTTGTGTCTGCATATGATTTCATGACCATGAAGAAATATATGAAGGCCGTACACCAGGCTGTTAACACTGGTGACTCTGAGTGTGGGAGGTGACACTGGTTGGGAGGTGACACTGGTTGGAAGGGAAGGCGGGTCCCTGTGGGTGGAGGGAACAGTTACGCAAGAACAGCAACAAAAACCACAACTTTTTAAAGTGGTGGTAAAAAAAAAAAGTATGATGTAATTCCATTTATGTAAAATTATGCAAATGTGTGTCCATAAAAGATACATGAAAGTATAGTCACCAGAATGCCTAGAGAGGTGAGCACTAGGCGACTTCCTTACAGCATTCCTGTATTGTCTGCATTTTTACAATAAGTATGAATTATTCTTATAATTAGGAAAACACACCCCCCAAAGCTATTTTACTGTTAATTTTTATTCACCTGATTTTCTACCTCTATTGTCATGCCAAAGTCACTACTTCCAACCAAATAAACCACATCATAGAGGCAGCTGCCCCCTGCACTGAGCTCAGTGTTCATTAGTTCTGATGTGTGTGTGTGTGTGTGTGTGTGTGTGTGTGTGTGTGTGTGTGTGGTGTCTCTCTCTCTCTCCCTCTCTTCCTCCAGCCCACTGCCATCTGAACAAGCAAATGGAATATTGAGGACTCGTGCCAGAAGACCCATCGAGCCAACGTCTATACTGAAAACACAGGCTCCATACCTATCCCCTCATCTTTGCCCAAAGAGCCCAGCTCTTAAACCGGGCTTGTGGGGGGGCCCTGCCTGAGTGCCGGCGGGAATAACCGGGGCTCCACTAGAGAGCCAAGGACTCTCCTCCTCCATTACCATCTCAGGAGTTGGCTTCTGACAAATCTTTTCCTAACCTCTTACTCCCGGGAAGAGTTTATAAGGTTCTAAAACCCCATGTGAATGGAAAGCTGTTTATGAACAGTGTGCCAGTTTGCTAAAAGAATTTTTGTTGTTGTGGCTGTTTAAACTGGAACAGTCCTTCCTTCCACGGCCCACCCCCACGCACGTTTTGCCAACACAACAGCCCCAGAGTCCCAGAGCCAAAAGCAGAACTGAGCACAGGGGCAGCAGAGTCGGAGCAGCCGAGAACAGAGCAGGGCCAGGCCGCTCGGCTCTGGGGCTTATTCACATATGATTTTACATAAATTTACATGTTGGTCTCCAGAGGCCTAATTCCAAGTATTTAAAATCAAATTGGTTAGTTTGTGCAACTTCTTGGAAGTATGTATCCAATTAGCCTCCAGCTTGGTCAGCATCCACGAACACCTCTGTCCCCCTGAAAAGTGCTATTTAGGCAGGGAGTGTGCTGGCCCACGCTCCTGAGGGTCTTTACCGGGAGGTTCCCCATCGGATGGGATAGCTTATCCAGCCTCAGAAGCCGGCTGAGCGCGTGGCCAGTGCGGTGTCGGGGAACTGTCTCTTTCAGGACACTGAGGTTGCATGCAAAGCAGAGCATCAGCTGTTGCCCCTCAACACTTCATGCCCATAGCAGAGCGCCTTTGTAGATAATGAATTACACAGAACACCTCCCGCTCTGTGTGTGTGAGCACCGTGAGAGCAGGAACCACACCCTGCTTACTCAAAATTTCTGCTGATTCAAAGACCTCAAAGCTTCCATTAAAGACAAAGTTGATGTGCGGTCGTCATTCCACGTGGCTCTCTCAGCTTGGAGGAATCTCCTCGGTTTCGATTTGCAATGGCGGGAGTTTAAAAGCGGTGAAGGGCAAGCTAGAGTGGAGGCGATCAATTCCGCCCTCCCAGTGCAAACACTGCCCAGGCAGACGCTGCATCTGGCGGCCAGGGCTGGAGGACGGATCATCCTGCAATTAACAGAGGAGAAGCCACTGGGGACTCCCTTCCTTGGGCAAAGTCTCCCCCACGTTTCTACCCACCCAAAGGTAGCCAAGTGGATTTCAAAAAGCACCATAAAGCACCCCACCCTGGGGGTGTGAGTTAATAAGGAATTCATTATTCATCCCACAAATTAAACTGAGCAGCTATTATGTACAAGGAGTCTAGGTATTTATTAGTGTATTCGTTTCCTTTAGCGGGTACATCAAATTACCACAAATTTAGTGACTTAAAACAACACGTTTATTATTTCACAGTCCTGGAGGTCAGAATTCTGAAATGGGTCGCACGGGGCTAAGATCAAGCGTCAAGAGGGCTGTGCTCCTTCCGGAGGCTCCAGGCGAGAATCCCCTTCCTTGTCCATCTCAGCTGCTAGAAGCGGCCTGCAGCCCCGCTGTGGCCCTCAGCCTGCAGCCGCCATACCACCCTGACCTGCTCTGTTATCACATCCCCTTCTCTGACGGTGATGATGCTCCTTCCCTCTTAAAAATCTTTGATTATATTCACCCCACCCACATAATCCCCCCAACTCACTATCCTTAATTTCATCATACCTGCAAAGTCCCCGCTGCTTTGTAAGGTGACATAGTCACAGCTTCCAGGGACTAGGGCGCAGACATCTTTGGGGCATTAGTCTGCTCACAATTGGTGAGCACAATAAATGAGGGGAGCCCCAGCACTTACGGGCTGGCTGCCAAGGCCAGGGATTCGCAAAGGAAAAAACTCTGGGAACAAGGGACATGGGTCATTCACAGCTCAGGATAAATCGTAGCTCAGGACCCCAGGCCTCCCCGGCCTCCCCCTCCCCTCTCCAGTAAAGGGCATTTGGGGTGGGTGTGGGAGCTCACCCTTGGAGAGGGGCTGAGACCCGCCCTGCTCCTCCCCGGGAAGGAACCATTACTAATCTGACTGCAGAACCTGACTAGGCCCTGCTTACTGGTGGGCAGGGGCACCGGGCACTGAAAGCTCAGAAAGTCCTCCCGTGTTGGTCCTCTCTCCCGGGCCAGACCCTGCCATCTTACTCGGCTCTGCCTTCCACCCTTTGGGCGTGGAGGCCAGCCGGTGATAAAGTTGGAATTTGAGCTTAGAGGAGGTAGCGACTCCCACTTGGGCATTAAACATAAGCCTCGGGCTCAGAGCAGCTGAGCTGGAGCCCTCTGCACTGGGGAGTCTTGAGCGCTGGCCTAAGCCAGCATGGAGTCTGTCCTCGTTTCCCACTGTGCTAGTGTTTCTTATATCTGTATCTCCTCCAGAAACATCCCCAGGACAAGTGATGGAAAATTCAGATATTCCTGCATCGCTGGTCTAACATCATCTTAAAGGAAACTTCTCCCCAAGTCCAAACAGTGCTTTTGCTCCTAAAGGACTCTCGAGAATGAGCCCTGCCCATGACAGTAGCGGTATTAAACGGACATTTGATGGATGAGGAAACTAACAGGAAAATATCCTCCCTATGCTCTTGCCTTTGGTGAACTTATCCCTCCCTCAGGTTCTGTTATCCTTTCTAGACTGACAACTTCTGGCTGAACAGCTGCACTCTCTCGCCAGCTCCAGACCCAAAGCTTCTGCCCCAAGCTCCTCTAAAACTTCAAACTCAACGTGCCCAGAGAAGAACTTACCAACATACCTCCCCAAAAGCTCCTGCCCATTTCTGTAACTGGCACCCCTCTGATAGCGAGCTTCAAAACTCTTTTTCTTAACTCTTAACTCTTTTCTCATCCACCTGCTACTGATCCCTAAGCCAGCCTGACGCACCCAGACCCTGTACCTGCAGGCTCATTACACCGATCTGGGAACACCAGACGGTGCTCTGACATCTCTACTCTAGAGGATATTTCCTTCCTCTCGCCACCACACTGCTTGCTTCCATCCTGCCTTCTCTTTGACCTCTCTGCCACCCAGGCACAAATTCTTGGCTCTGGGGGCTTCAGCCTCCATCCCAGCCTCTGTCTTCTCCAGAATTGGGGGTAACACATGTTATCCCAAGTTGTTATTTTTAACAGACTAATTTTTAGAGCAGTTTTAGGTTCACAGTTAAATTGAGTGGAAGGTACAGAGATTTCCCACGTACCCCTGTCCCCCACATGCACAGCCTCCCCCACTATCAACATCCCCCACCACAGTGGTACATTTGTTACAGCTGATACACCTACACATCATAATCACCCAAAGTCCAAAGTTTACATTAGGGTTCACTTTTTTTGTTCTCTGGGTTCAGATAAATGTTTAATGACATGTACCCACCATTATAGTGTCATACAGAATAGTTTCTCTCTCCTAAAAATCTTCTGTAGAAAAAAAAAAAAACAATAAAAAATAAAATAAAATAAAATTATTTTGCTGAAAAAAAAGTTTTTTTCAATAAAATTATTTGGCTGAAAAATAAACTTATTTTTGTGAAAATAAAATAATTTTTCTGAAAAACAAAAATTATTTTGCTAAAAAATAATTTTGCTGAAAAAATAAATTAAAAACCGCTGAAAAAATAAAGCTATTTTGCTGAAAAAAAATTAAAAAGATAAAAATCCTCTGTGCTCCACCTGTTCACCCTCCCTCCCCACTCAGCCTTGGCAACCACTGATGTTTTTATCTCTCCATAGTTTACCTTTTCCAGAATGTCACATAGTGACAATCACACAGTACACTGTAGCCTTTTCAGATTGGCTTCCTTCACTTAGTAATATGCATCTAAGCTTCCTCCATGTCTTTCCATGGCTTGATAGCTCATTTCTTGTAAGTTCTCCCAGGTTTTGAGCTTCACTTTCTCCTTGTGGTTCTGACCCAGCTCGCTGCTTTGGTTCTCGTCATAACCCTCAGTCTCGGTTGAGAACTTCCTGCCGCAGCCTTGGGCACACAGAACCCAGCCCCCGCCAGGGACAGCTTAGTCAACTCAGCCCACCCCTCGTCCAGGCAGGGGGGTGTCAGACACTTCCTCTTTCACGTCAACATTCCATACTCAAAGTTCACACTCCATGGACAAGCCAAACCAGACTACTTCAGAGTTCTCCCAAATAAATCCCGACCATGTGGACTCATCTCTCTATCTTTCTCCTCATCTCCATCTGTCAAAATGCTCAGGCCCATGCAGACGCCACCTCGCTGTGATGCCCCTGATCAGACGTGACCTTGATTTGAACGTCCACGTGGACCTCAGCGGCCTTATGCTACAGTTATTATCTTAGACTGTCAGATCCCTAAGGACCGGGCCTTTATCTTCCTCTTCCTATCTCCTCTAAGTTCAAACACAGTGACTGACGAACGAGTGCTCAATAAATATGAACAGAATGAAACACAACTGGTTTCCCAAAAGGGCCACCCAGCACAGGGCTAAAAATATCCTGTACATTGCCAGGAGCAAGAGATTATCTGATTTATGAATTAAACATGGTCCATGCTTCTCTTTTGCATCTCCCCACTGTTTCCTGCCCGTTGGCCACTTTGGTCCTTATTAACTCCTTCAGGGAAAGATGGCCGGAAACAGAGAATATACCACAACACAAATTCCTCCATTTGGGGGGAGGGTGGTAGGAAATGGTACAGATAAACCGGACTTGAGATGTGCTTTTCTTTAGATTTTTAGGCTACAACAGATGTAAATATCCACTGGCCACAGTGGCCACACGCTGCCATAATAGAGTCTTCCAGACAGGGGCTGTTTCACATGTCAACAACCTCAACTGGACCGGGGCCTAAACCTCACTAGCCCCTAGACTTTGGAAATGTATACTTTGGAGCCCAGAGACCGTGTCACACACATGTTTATGGGTGAGCTGCACAGCCCTGACTTCAGAGCAGGTTGAAAATGCTGGAGACTGCTGGCTTTGCATCCTCCATAGCAAATTCCGGAACAGGCATGTAATCCAGCACAGTGCTGAGAAAAGGAGCAAGGGCAATGAGGCCACACCCAGTCTCTTTGTCACTTCTTTTCGGATTTTCCTTCCACAGCTGGGTCAGCCACCACCTTTTGGGACCTGAGTACCCATAGCAGCACCCAGCCATGACCAGACACCAAACAAGGCAAAACCCCAGAAAGTAACACAGGAGAGAGGATGGGGGAGGGGACAAAAGCAGCAAAGGAGAAGCGGGGCAGAGGGCGAGGTGGGGAGACAGGAGAAAGAGAAAGGGCTCAAACATGGTAGAGAGACCTAGAGAGAAAACAGTTTTCCTTGGTAAAGACCACGCCCTCTGAGTATTCTGCTCCCTTAAAATAAAAGAAGGCAAGGACACACAGAAATAGAGGGCAGTTTCACTGTTCACTGGTCAAAGTGGTGAGACAGCCACTGCCACCTGTCATAAGCACTCCTCACACAGGATCTACCACCGTCCCATTTCCCTCGGTCAGCCAGTCGGAGACCTCAGCCACTGCCCACACCAGGTCTGTTAGCACAGGTGTAACCGTCATTCTCCTGCACCCCCAGCTCAGATGTGCAAGCACCTGGCTGCTCACGCATCTATTGCTTCAGCAAGGTTTCAGGACTAGCATCTGCCTGTTCTCCAGATTTCTCAGCCCCTTCAACTGGAAGGCTCCTAGTTGTTGTGCAAAATCTCAGCCCTCTAGTGACACTGGATGAGCATTACAGCTTGGTAGAGAAAAAAAATGGGTCTCAAATTGACGACAAGGCTGTTTAGAACACTCAAGTGTCTATGGGATAACGGACGGTCGTCCACTTGCAGCAGCCAGGAGAAACTTAACTAAGAACAGATGAGATCAAAGATATGGGTAAGGGTTATAGAGATGCTTTTTCCCTCCCTAGAACTGCAGAATTTTTTGCAATTCAGCAAAGACATCTTGCCCTTATGCCAGGCAGAATGTTAGAGCCGAAAGGTCCCCCAGACTTCATCTAGTGCAACCCTACCCTCTCTGATATTCTGTCATCTATCTCCAGAGCTACCACCTTGGATGTGAAATTATCCAGCAGAGATATTTACAATCTCTTCCACATATTCAGTGGCCAAGGACATGTTGACTGCCTGCTGTGTGCAGGCCCCAGGCTAGGTGCTAGGCAATGGCTAAAAACGAGGCAGACCTCGGCCCTACCTTCATGGAGCTGTCAGTCTAAGAGGTCCCCGGGGTGACTCAGCCTGTACCACAATTCAAACATCCCACTGGATTCACCAGAGTTGTGCCAACACCCACTTCCCAGCTTTGGAGACACCAGAGTTGCCCTAGCCGGGCTGAGTTTTCTCCCTAGGTGCTCAAGCATCTGGGCCACAGTGAGGGGGCTGCCTGGCCTTCAGTAAGGCAGGGCTCCCCCTCATTCACCAACCTGCCTCACTTGGTCTTGCTTCCATGACTCACTATCCTGCCTGGGTCACTGCCATCAAGCTGACTGGCCTGCAGGAGCCAGAGCAGGACCACTGTGGTTACATTTAACATGGACTGTGTTTTCTCTAGTTTCCCTAAGCATGGATGAGACTCCACGCAGACGTGGCTGCAACCAATCTCCAAAAGACACTGCAAATAAGATGCTCTGTGGATGTAGCAGCCACCACACTAGGGTGCAACTGCTTGTCTTACATGCATTTCCGCCAGTGGACTGCCGTCTTCAGAGCAGCCCTTGCTTTGGTCCTCCCTATATTCTCAAGGCCCAGGATCCTTGATAGGTATTTGATAATTGTGGAATGAGTAAACGCATTTGAGGACAGCAATATAAGAGCTAAAATCAAAATGCACGCTCTCCAAGTGCATACCTACAGACACCACCCCAAGACCACAGAAGGCCTGCAGATGCGTCCAAGCTGCCAGGTCATGGCTGGCTGACACTGATAGGAATCAGGAACCCTTCCGGAGCCTCGGAGGAGGGCTGCGTCTTGACTTGTATGTTCACCTGCATTGACAAGTCTCCCTTCAGAGCTCTCTTAGGAGAGCTGGCTGCTCAGAGCAGCATCCGTTCAGCGTCCCAACCTCTCCTCCTGCCTAACCCGCAGCCTCTTACCTCCTAGGGTCAGGCTTTCTCTCATGAGATGGAGGACCCAACCATCTTCGAGTTTTCTTTCACCACAGCTACACATAGCTATGTGCAATTCTAGGACGAGGAAAAATCAGAAATACCAATCATTCTCGTTTTTTAAAAAAAAAAACCTCTACCCACCAAGCACAGAGAGCTTGAAACAGTTACCCAAAAGGTATAGCAGAGCAGAGGTGGGCCAGCACAGCGTACAGAGCCTGCTCTGCGTCAGCCTGCCTGGCATCAATCCGGGCTTGGCCATGTACTACCCATGTGACCATAGGCAAACATTCTGTGCCTCCACTTCTCCATCTGAAAAATAGAGATAGTGATAGGATCCGGATAATAGGACCCTGTGAGGATTGAATGAGTTGCTACAGTTAGAACAGTGTCTGGCAGAGTAAGTATTCAATCAATATTAGCTATTATTATAGTGATTCCTACACTTCACTCCCTTCCACAAAATAGCGATGTAGGTAGAATATCATTATCTAACAAATCCCTATGTGCAAACTGAGCACAGCAGCCCCCCCGCCCAAACCAGAATCCCCAAGGGCAGGAATTAATCTGAATTTTGTGAATGTTTCCTAGCGATTCACGTGCCCACTGAAGTTTGAGAACCGCTGGTCCAGAACACTGGTAAGGAACACCCCAAATGAAACTACAGCAAGATGCAGGAGGAATGAAACCTGGAGCTGTCGCTGGTTTTACAAAGACAACTCCACTTTCCATCTCTCATCAGTTATCCGTCATCAGAGAAGGAGGCAGAGCAGGGAGAAGAGAGACAGCAGACGGGATGGCTCACCGTCCTAACCTCAGGTGACGGACAGGTGATTCCGTGTGCCCGCTTCTTCAACTTTCTAGACAAATCAGAAAGTATTGCCCTGGGACTCTCACACCAACAACCCATTTATTTTCCATTAACTACTGAGGAAAGGAAGTGGGGGCCTGGCAGCCTCAAGAACTCTTGGAGGTGGGGACAGGCCAAGATCCCCATCCCATGAGAGAGATGCTAGCACATGATGAAGACAACATGACAGAGGACAAAGGAAGTGTGTTGTGGGGAGAGGCCCGTAGCCTCTGAGAGTTGGCTGTCCTTCAGTGAGAAATACACCAGTGCTCAAAATAGACCCTGGAATCCAGCTAGAGTTGCCTGAGCAGAGGCCACGCCTGTGCAAACTGTGCTCTTAGCAACGTTTTCCACTCAGACGTCATGATATTGATTAGTCACAGGGCTGGTGGTTCCTGGCTTCCTTCGGGGCCTGAAAAATCAGGGTCCTAATGGGCTGGAAGAGGAAGCAAAGGCCAGTAGCTATAGATAAAGCCATGCCTCTCCACAGATGGGATTGGGGGAGGGAGAGGCAAGGAAGAGTCCTCCGGGGGTGCTTCCAGGGCTGGGTGCTTGGAAAGAGCACCGTTGAATAAACGTGGGGACTCTAGAGAGGCCAGCCAGGGAAGGACGGAACGGAGAGTGCCCAGCTGGGTCGCACATGGTCGTGCTTGGGCACTATTCCGGGAAATGACTGGTGGGCAAGGAGGCACATTCCCCCGGCAGGGAACCTTCTAGTCCCCTCTCCTCCTTCCTCCTGCAGGCCTATCCTGCCATGAGCAGGGGCCGCAGTTCAGGGCAGCTGTGGGGTGGTGCCAGGGTCTGCCCGGGAGGCTCAGCTCATGCTGCGCCTCGAAGACTCTTATCAGCAGTGTCTTCGTGTCCCAATTACACTGAAAACGAGCCTCAGAGGGCCTGGGGAATCGCACTTGCCTGATCAAGGAAGCAAACAGAGCACAAAGTAAAATAATCCTTGCCAAATGTCACTTATTTCACGAGAAACGTGTCACCGCCACATTTCCTCACAATCCAAGGATCCTCTTCCTTCACCTTTGGATCTGCTGCTTAGGAAATGACAAGCAGTGGCCTTCAGCCCATCCCAAACAGCCCCTACCCCTTAACAACCACTCAGCCATCCCTTAGGTGATGACACACACAAACAGCATCTTGGCAGATGGTGGCTGAGGTCCTCCACCATCACCCAAACCTCTGGTCCCCCAGCTCACGCTGCTCCCACCCCATCAGTCACAATACAGTGGGCGGGGCTGTGAACCACCAATCACAGCACAGTGGGTGGGGCCATGAACCACCAATCACACTGCAGTGGGTGGGGCGTGAACCACCAATCACACCACAGTGGGCGGGGCTGTGGACCACCAATCACACCACAGTGGGCGGGGTGTGAAGGGATCACTTCCCTTGTTCCTCCAGCCCCTGCCCACTCAGGGCACAGGCACTAATGAGCAGAGAATTACTGCAAAATGCAGTGGGGATGCTGAGGGGTAAATAAATTATTCAGAGGACCACAGGAACCGGGAGTCACAAAGGCTCCAAGAGTCTGAATCACCAGAGGACACACGTGGCTTCCCCAGACAAACCGGACACCAACATCCTTTGCAAAGAAAGAGCTTTTCTAAGCAGCACTCGCCTCTCAGGGCACCTGTTGCTTCAGGGCGCAGCACAGTGAGGCATACGGGGGAGCCGGGGCCTCTCTTCAGCAAAGAGCTGAAAGGAGCTTCAGCTGTCACCGTGTCTACCCCCTCGATTTGCAGATGGGAAAACGACGGCCCAGAGAGCGGGGCTGAGGCCAGTGAGGTAGGGAAGGCAAGTTGATGTGAGCCAGCACACACACACACACACACACACACACGTGTGTCACAGAGCAGAGGGGGGTTCCAGCCTGCTCTCACACAACGAAGAAGCACCAGAGGAAGCCACAGGGTACAAGACAGCCAGTAGGCCTTGGGGAGGAGGGGAGACAAGGGGACCCCATCAATGTCTGAAACACAAAGTATCAGATAATGGGGCTTCCTGTATATGAAAGTCTGCTTCAAGGAGAGTGCTAGGCAGCGGTTGCGAATTTCTCAATGAAGACAAAGGTCAAAGATCAACAGTGGTCCCTGAGCCTTCGACTACCGGCTCCTTGCTAGGAGGGGAGGACGGTCAGTTTTCCTTCTCATGGGGGAAAGAAAATTCACAGACTAAACCACCAAGAAATACATTTCCTGAGCAAAACAGTAAGGACTGCTCCCTGTTGTGCGGTATACACATCACCTTGAGGATGGAAGGGAGCCCTCGGTCAAAAGAGAAACCAGCAGGTAGGAAGCAACCCATGGGAAACCTTCCAAAGGAAGGAAATTGGAAATATGGATTGGTAGGAAAAAAGGGCTGCAAATAAAGGAAAGAATTACATGCTGGAGGTACACATGTGGGACCAAACTGAGTGTAAAGAAAGGACAAGGTGATGAACTTTACTTAATGTGGGGTCCAGGGAAGGAATCATGAGGGAATAAGAGTCAAGAGTCTAGAACGTCACAGAGATCTCTTGAGTTAAAATAACATCTAGGAGTGAGGCAGCTAAGGGAACCACTAACTCTGCCACCCCCCTCCTTTACAGAGCAGGAAACTGAGGCCCAGAGCAGTGGAACGAGGTTGGTAAAACCAGGAAAGGCAGACAGAAGGAGAGTTCTAGAGCCCAACTTCGGAAGGTCAGGCTGACACGACAAGGGAAAAATGGTCCACAAGGGGCGGAAGAGAATCCGCCTGGCTGTTAGGATGAGCATCCTGGTGGGTGGGGCTCAGAGGGGGGCTGCAAAGCCTCCTGGAGATTCCAAAAAAGGCTGAGCCTGACCAGCCTGGAGGCAGGGGCTGTGCTGAAGCCTTGTCCCCATACCCTGCCCCTAGAGAATCTCCCCGTGGCTTTCATCTCTTCGCCTGCATCCTCTGCAGACACTACCTGCCCTCTCCCAGGCAGTTCAGCATCACGGGGACAGATGTAAAGCCTCACAGAGGTGGGGCCGACATTTGTCTGGAGTCTAAGGTGCAGGTCGGCCCGGCTGAGTCTACCAGTGTGTTGGCACGTTCACAGGCACAGCTGCAAAGCATTCTTCCCATCTCACTACATAAGCTTCTATTTCCTTTATGGTTCAGGCAGGCAATACTTAGGTTATACTCAAAAGCAGAGTTTCTGTGTTGGAAACATCATAAACAGGAAATGCACTTGCTTTGTTTTTGTTTCTTTCTTATTCATCCATCTGAAAAGCACTGAAGCCACATGGAAACCTGACTGACCTCTGCAAGGCAAGAGTCTCACAGCCAGTGGCAGGGAGGGCAGCCCAAGGGAGGGACAAGGGGTGGGGGTGCAGGTGGAAGGTGTCAACTGGCCAAAGGGATCGACTGAAAAGCTACAGCGAAGGGCCTGGGAGGGGGGCCCCCAAGCATGCACCACCACAGTGCTGTCTCCCCCCAGTGGAGAGGTTGGTGGTGAGCAAGACCACCACAGTGTGAGCAATGTCACAAGTGGCTTTAGTGAAGCCATTTTAAAATGGAGTCAGAGCTGCCTTTCCAGAGAACCTGCCTTGCTGTCTTGAACCTTGGACGGGGCGAAACCTTTGGACTGGGCCCAAACAGCAACTGTTTTACAAGCAATTGTTTGAGAAGTCAGCTGGAGAATAGACATCCTGATCACAAAGACTGAGGACTGTGGACTTTCTGAAGATGGAATCAATAGCCAATCAACAGTTAGCCAAGACGAGCTTCTGCCTCCAACTCCAATGAAAATTCTTTGTAATGCAACCTCCCTTCTTTGCCTTTAAAAGCCCCTGACTTTTATTCCCTACAGGACACTACTTAGGTTTCTACCTGGATCTGTGCTCCCAGAATTGCAATTCTTGAGACTCCACATAAACTTTTTGCTTCCCTTGCAGTTTACGCCTCATATTCATTGACAGCAACTAGACCTCAACTGGCCACTTGGTGACACGACAGCCATTACCTTGCTCATGACCTCGTGTCCTTTAAGACTGTACTGACTCAGAGGACAGACACCATGACAAAGGGAGAAAGGATGTGGCTTCGCTGATGGTTTAGAGACCTTCTAAAGGCAAGGAGGGGGCCAGTGCTAAAACCAAACCACTCCTGAGAATGCAGGACCATAAGGTTTTGAACGTTATGAAAGCTGTGCTGATGCAGCAGAGAGGGTGACCCCCAATTCAGAACACCAGGAGAAACAGAAGACCCCTTGTTTGACAATTAAACAGAGTGCAACCCAGAGACAGGTGAATGGACCTATGAGGGGTGGTTTGGGGCTGGCCCCGGGGCAACGCCCATTCTGGCTCAGTCCTCTGAATTAGGAGCGCATGTGTGTGCCAGGCCTCTTGGACGGAAATCTCTGTTCACAAGGAGAGAATGCACCTCTCAGAGACAGCGAAGTAAATAAATAAAAATGGTAAAACCACCCTCTAATTTTTTTACATCTTCCTCAGGGCTACACAATATCTTAAATATGGAGATTGGAGGAATATTACATCTATCCCTCTTTTCTTAATTCAATCAATAATCTCTTTCGCCCTATTTAGAAAACAGCAAAACGTCACAAAATCCGATTATGACTTGTGGAAGAAGTATGAATACGCAGTCTGCACAACTGTAAAGATCAAGGAGACACTCTTTATTCTTTATTTCAGCTGCTACAAAACACAGTAGGTTGCCTGATGAAAACTCAGGGTTTGAAGTATCCTCATTTCCAAAGGAGAAGACAGACTAGATGATCGCGGTCCCTTTAGGTGGGGGGATTCAAGGACTGGATGTTTATATGAGACTATCTATCCCCTTTCATCAATGTAAGTCAAAATTAAAAGAAAACAAATCAGGGACTGGCCCGGGGGCCAAGTGGTTAAGTTTGCGCACTCTGCTTCGGCAGCCCAGGGTTTCACTGGTTCGAATCCCGGGTCCGGACCCGGCACTGCTCATGAGGCCGTGTTGAGGCGGCGTCCCACGTAGCACAACTAGAGGAACCTACAGCTAAAATATACAACTACGTACTGGGGGGCTTTGGGAAAAAAGAAAAAGAAAAATCAACAAACAGAAAACCAAACCCACCCACTCTGCCCCGTTTCCAGGAGGAGGGCACTGTCAGCTAAGTGCAGAAGTCCCCATGTGCCGATGTGGAGCAACCACACCCTCTCTGACATCACTGGGGGAGCTCTTGACCCCAAACCCTTTCCTGGTTGGGTTTTGGTCTGTTTCATTGGGTTTTTTTCTTGAATAAAGTGTTGCCCTTGGTAATTTGAGACAAGAAAGGAAAAAGTGAAGAGAGAGTCCGTGGACTAACAAGTAGCTCCCAGCAACCAAATTCTCTGCATGGTGCTGCAGCCACCTCCCCCTCTGCGGTCAGTGTCCCTGTCCCAGGCCCCGCACTGGGCTTGCCTCCTCCTGCCTGGGTGGGACTGACTTCCTGAAGATGCCACCCTGTTCTTAGAGCCACTGCTGCCTATGGCTTTAGTAATCTTGCCACAGCAAACCTTACTTGGCTCCTTGAGGACCATCCTAGAATGGTGGAGGGACTAATTTTAATGGAGGTGCCAGCACACAGCACAGCTCTGAGCCTTAACATCGTCCCTCTCCTCAGGGCACCACTGATGCTGCCTCCCATTTACAGAGCAAGATAACTTACTCTGTACAGTGGCAGAAGTTGCCAACTTTGCTCATTAGAAGAGAGTGGCTCCTGGTGGGAAGCCAGCGGGGGGGCATATTAAGTGGTACAGACAGGGCTTTGGGGGGAGGCTCCTGGAACTGAAATTGGGCACATCTGCTCAGAAGAGTCTGGATGTGGGGCAATGGGGAATTTCTCAGGAAGGGGAGGGAATCTGGGGGTGAGGGGTAGATTTTGCAACAGGAAAAGGAAGAGCTGGGTTTCATTTTTACCTCTTTCCTCTAGAATTTGGGGCTAAACAGGCTGGGAGACACCAAACAGGCAAGACATTGTTTTTCTTATTCACACAACTGGTGAGCATGTGCTTTGCTAAATTCCTGCAAAGCTGGCATCCGCGTGGACTCTGTAAAAGCTGCAGGCTCAGAAAGAAAGACCTGTCCACGGAAGCACGTCACACTGCTCCACGGAACGTTTTATCAACGAGACGATGGAGACTTGACTAAGTGGGCAGTCATCACTCAGAGAAACAGGTTCAGGGCCACCAGCCCAGTCAGACCATCCTCCTGGCCAGAGCACAGCTGCTCCTCATCAAGCTGAGGATGAAGAGAAATAAGATCTTTTTCTGTGGCTCACACGGGCTAACACATCACAGGGGCTGTGACAGCAAGAAGTCAACCTTTAGGAAAAATTTTGCCTTCTCTGAATACAGGTGAGGTGACAGCTAAACTGAGGAGCTCAGATAGAGAACACCTGCCATTTCGGGGTCACCCACCACCTCTGCCCACTTCCTACACGGGTCTGATTTCCTCTGAGGAATTGCCTCTCTCCCTTTGAGTGTATTCCCGGTGGGAGGGTAAATCCACGTGCCCGCCCTTCCACTGGGGAGACCAAAGGGTCCCCTGGGGATCACGGTCATCCTTCTACACACCACTCAGTACGGCCAGCAGGGGGCACCAACGCAAGCTCAGCCTACAAGACTCCATCCTTAGAAGGCACCAAGGACAGGAGAGGGAGTGCCCTTTAAGTCCTGGTTATTCTGTTGCTTCCAGTCTTGATTTCTGGACTTTCCATCCATTCTATGCACACTCCAATTCCACTTCCATAAATTCCTTTTTTGATTAAGGCGGCCAGAACTGATTTCTAAGAACCTTAACTAATACATTCCCTTCACAGAAAGCTGACACTGAATGCTGGGAAGACCATCAGAAAAGAAAAACCACGACAGGAGACAGGAAAAAGAACGAGAGGCATGTAGCGAGCAGCAGAACCACAGAATCCTGGAGCTGGACAGGAGCTCAGAGGTGGCTTTGTTCCGCTCCTTTGTTTTTTTCTGCTTTTTTCTCCCCAAATCCCCCAGCACACAGTTGTGTATTTTCAGTTGTGGGTCCTTCTAGCTGTGGCATGTGGGAGACCACCTCACCATGGCCTGATGAGTGGTGCCATGTCCGCGCCCAGGATCTGAAACAGTGAAACCCTGGGCCGCCGCAGCAGAGGCGCGAACTTAACCACTCGGCCACGGGGCCGGCCCCCGCTCCTTCATTTTATACCCACAAAAAACAAAACGCCCAGGGAGATGCCGGGATGTGTCTAAAGCCACAGAGCAGCCTGCTGAGAGCACCACTCAGCAGCAGCAGCAGCCCCATTAGCTGCCAGCCCCTTTCCAGGGCATCACTTTGAGTTCTAAAACTGCCAACCAATGAGAGAAAAGGATGTCAAGACCGAACACATTTTCCTCCAGTCATTTTTCTACAGTCAGCACATATGCTTTGCTGGCCTCGGCCCAGGTCCCTCATCACTCTCCAGAACCTCCAAGAAAAATGATTCCAGGATAAGTCACGGTCCAGTAATGATGAAGTGACTTCAAGTTCTGCTGCATCTGGTTCCGATTCCCAACTCCAGATGACTCCACATGCCCTCAGGGGCCATCTCTCCCCCAAACTGCTCCAGCTCGGGGGGGCTGTCACTCCTCTTTTCCCAGCGTCACCTCCCCCTCCATCCTCGCAAAGTGGCCAGCGTCAGCTTGATGCCACCTCAATTCAGAATCCCTCTCAGACAGACTTCCAAGCCCCACCCAATGGCCCACTTAGGATATACGACAATGAGAACAAGTCCTATAAAGACTTCAGGCAGGCCCATGGGATTCGCTGGGCCGGTACCCTTTCCCAATGAACAGAAAAAGGAAGGAGAAGGGAAACAGGATGATCTGGGCATCTATTCAGTGTGGAATTTAGAAATAGTTGGCACAAATTTGTTCTCTTTGGCCCTGGTCTGCCTACAGCTGCCGTGACGCCTCCCCAGCCAGCAGGACCTCCGGTGGACACACAAGCCGGACACGCAGTCCATCTCCACAGGTACACACGTCCAGGCCGGACCCCTCTGCCTCTGCCTGTGACACACCCGAGAATGGGACACCTCAGGCCTGTGGACAGAGCAGGTCAGTGCCCTCAGAATCCACCTCCCCTCACAGGATTCCCCCATATCTGGGCCTCAGACCTCCCAACTCCTGTTTCCTAATCTTTGTGCTCTGGGTGACTAGAATCATCTGGCTAGTTCCATACCCACACCCCTCGAATGCAGGTGCTACCTCCTTCTCTCAATAAGGTTCACAGCACACACCTAAATATTTTTTATCGAAGGTACAAATGTCTCTATTATATAGGGGGCCATCTGGGCTGCTACAGCTAGCTGGCTATGTGCTCTCAACTCTTTTTTTAGGGTTCATGAATCAGCTGCCATAAGAAAAAAAAAAGGAAATCAGCTCCAAGACTCTGCTTTCCTCCCCTGCATTTTTTCCCAGCAGGAGAACCGTATCCCGTAGTCAAAACGGACCATGGGAACACAAAAGCAGAAAAGACACCTAAGGAGGATGGTATCTGGAAATGTCAGCCCATGGTTCTAGATGCCTTGGGGAAGGGAGGGGTGTCAACTAACTTCCCAGCCCCTGGGCCCTCCAGCTGGGCTAAGTAACATTGTGCAGCCTCTGGCAGATCTAAGATAGATGCACAGGAGAAGGAATAAAAGGAGGTAATAGAGACATACGAGAAGAAAGGAGAGAGAGAGAGAGCAGTCAAGGCCTGGGAGTCTGCAATGTCAGAGACTCAACAACCGCAGACTTCTCCTGAACCAGCCAGGCAGCAGGTCTACCTGCTGGGCAGGGCTGGGGAGCTGAGCTCTGGGTACAGCACTGGCCAGAGAGAGGAAACAATAAAAGTGGGAAACCAAAGAACGTGAATGGAAAAGCTGAGGAATGGAGAGCAGACGTACCATGGATTCCCAGTGGCCTGCCCTGCGGCTCCTCCCTCGCTAGGAGGAAGGGTGTCCAGAGAAACGAAATCAGTGTGTCATTCAGTCAGAAACATGTCCTGGGCACACATCTGCAGCTTTTACAGACACTGCAAAGGACCAGAAGTTATAGTGACGTTCTGGTCAGACAGCATCACAGAAACCCAACCCCCCACGCGCAGTTCCAGGTGTCCATGGCACTCAACGCTGGACCATACAGGTAGCCATTCCCTAGCTCCTGCACCAGCCCACCACCCACTCTTACCCAGGAGGACGGAGAAAAGCAAATCCCACCCTCCCAAAACTTATGGCCAGGAAAGGCTGGGATCTGCAATGCTGAGAAATATTTTTTGTTGTGGTGGTAACTGCATGTGTACGTGTGTGTAAAATTACATTTTGACAAATCTAGTTTGTTTTTTTAAACCACTTTTGTGACTGAAAGCAGCTTAAAGAAACGAGAAAATGAAGTCATGCTCCAGGCATTTCCCAGCGCGCTGACAGCCTGCTTCACTTCCGGGCCCCAGCAGTCCCCAGCAGAGGGGCAGGAACAGAGGGTGTTCGGCTCCTCTGCAGCCCGCGTGAGGCTGCCAGTCCACCCCATGCAGCCACCATGAATATCTGCACTTACAAAAATGCAAATAAAGTTTTAATGAACGACAACAACAAAATTTTTCACAAGATCCCTTTGTTCTTAACATCAGGTGCGTTTCTCAGTTCTCTCACACACACAAAACCTTCTCAGGCCTAAAATCTCCGGAAACACTGATGTCTCTTCCTGATGAAAACCCCTGGAAGGAACCGCTGTGGTCATGGGGCCATCTGCCTGGCAGAGCCCAAGCGTTGCCTCCAGTAAAATCTGTTTAAGGAGCATTTATAACTCCTGACAAATAGGAGGCAATGCTAAGACTTGAAGAAAGATGCTATCACTATTTTATTCACCTAAAAGACTTGAGCATTCCAGAGTAATGTAATAAAACGGACCAGATATTTGGGCGAACAAGTGGACCTGGGATGTGTGGGGCATTGCCATTGGTCCATCCAAGAGGGAGGCAACCAACAGGAGCCAGAGGGTCACGAAAAGTCAGAGGGTTGGTGCACCAAGGACTAAGGAGCAAGAGAGTTTCTGCTTGTAACATTAGAGGAGCCACAAAAAATTAAATGTAGAAATACCGTGTGACCCTGCATTTCCAGGTTTGGGTATATACACCAAAGAATGCACAACAGGGTATCGAAGAGATATTTGTACACCCACATTCGTGTCAGCACTATTGACAATGATAGCCAAAAGGTGGACCCAGCAGAAGAATGGATAAACAAAACGTGGGCTAGACATACACTAGAATATTCTTCATCCTTAAAAAATAATGAATTCTGACACATGCTACAACATGGATGAACACTGAGGACATTACGCTACTGAAATAAGCCAGAAACAGAAGGACAAATATTGTATGATTCCACTCATATAAGGTACATAGAAGAGACCAACTCACAGAGACAGTAAGCAGAGTGGTGGTTGCCAGAGGCTGGGGGAGGGGGAACCGGAGTCAGTATTTAATGGGTATGGAGCTTCAGTTTGGGAAGACAAGAAAGTTCTGGAGATGGATGGTGGTGATGGTTGCACAACAATGTGAACGTACTTAATGCCACTGAACTACACACTTAAAAATGGTTAAAAATAGTAAATTTTGTTATGTATATTTTTCCACAACAAAAAGATAAAATCAAAAAGTTACAGGAGCCAGACAGAGCCCAAAGTAGAAACTGCAGGGCTACGTGAGATCCCTTTCTCTCTCTCTCTCTCTCTCTCTCTCCCGGTCCAATTGAACACACACATAATTAGTGTCTACACAGCCCTGCTGAGACAGAGGTTAAGAGCGAGCCCCGGCCCTCCACATGCCTGTGCATAACTGAGGCCCTTATCAATCCTTCAGCTGGCGTAATTGAGTAACTGTTCACTTACGACAATGGCCTCAGAGTCAGGTGGTGATGGAAGGTTCTGTTCTCGGAGCCCCGTCACAGACAGCAGTACCAAGGCCGGTGGCGCAGGGCACCCCTGGAGGGTGAGGCGGTCCCCTCTAACAACGGTGCCCAACCCGCACTGACGGGTGGGTCCTGGAGACCGCACTGCGCTGACTCTCCCTGCGGAGCCCAGGCCCAGGGCAGACGGCAGGAGCAGCTCTCGTACCTGGGAGTTCTGCCCAGGTGGACAGCAGCCCCGGCACACTGCCAGACAGCCCACCATGGCAGGGCTGAAACCTGGGCGCTGCCCCCCAGCCGGCCACCACTGTCCCCAAAGCCACAGGCTCCTGCTTTTCTTTTAAGAGATGAGACTTGCAAGCTTCTGGGTTCACGAGTCACACAAGACTGCCTAAGAGGTGACTCGCATTCCTCTCGCCACCAGTCTGAGAGTCACAACCACCAGCCATGGGCTCCACACGGGTTCGTGTGTCCTCCTAAGTTCTATGAATGCAAGACGTGGACAGCACGGGCCCTGCCTGCCATCAGCTTCTACTTCACTTAGAGAGCTGGCAGACACACGAGAAAGTGTGTACTGCCACAAGGCCGTATGTGCACAGGAGCAAACGAGCCACACGAGCTTTTAGGAATCTGTGGTAGGCGGGAGGGAGCAGAGTTGATAATGGCAGCACTTGAGCCAGACAGTGAAACAATGTGCAGAATTTAGATGCAAGAGGGAGAAAGTCTTTCCTCGTGGGAAGAAGAATAAATACACATATCTAGCAGGCAGTAACGTCTACCTGTGTGGGCCAGCCCTGGTGGCCTAGTGGTTAAGTTCGGCACACTCTGCTTCGGAAGCCTGGGTTCGGTTCCCAGCCACAGACCTACACCCCTTGTCTGTTGGTAGCCCTGCTGTGGTGGTGGCTCACATACAAAAAAAAAAGGGGGAAGATTGGCAGGGCATCTTGGCTCAGGGTGAATCTTCCTCAGCAAAAAAAAAAAAGTCTACCCGTGGAGTTGGGGGAGTGAGAAGTGGGCGAGTGGGAGATTGCCTGCAAAGGCAGGGAGACACTCATTGTAATAGGCCTCCAACGCCAAACATATGCAGACTTTATCCTATGAGATCCCTGTCTTCAGTCCCCATGTCCTGTAGCAGGGACTGTCCCAACCAAGATTCTGCAGCCTTAATGCCTGTGCACACAGAGATGTTGGTGGCTCCGTTATGGCCTACCAGCTTGATCTTGATTTAGGTATCTTTCTTAGTGTTTTATATTTTGGCTTTATTTTAGCATAAGACTGTCTCATGTTTGCCTCACTTTCTATGCCAAACGAAAAATATTTGCCAGACTCATCATTAAGTTCTAGACTGGTATTCAGAGACCAATTCAGGATTTAATCGTGCACTTGGAGCTTTCGGTGACCTTTGTGGGAATCAGTCAGATTCCGAGTGCCATTAGAAGCAGGGTGGGGAAGTCCCAGTCACTCCTGGAGCACTCCTTCATCCACCCCGCAGCGTGGAGTCTGTCGTCACGTGCACGACCTCAGTGTTTGTACAGGACTCACTTAACGCCTCTTCTCTAAACTAACAGGGCATTTTGTTTCTTAGGACTCTCTATCTACAAGAAGAGGAAACAAGACGACGGGCAAACACATCAGCCTGGAATTTAATATCTGCCTTATCTAAGCTACGAGGGGACTATCTACACCTGGTCATCAAAGGATGGGAGAATGGTGTATTTCATAATCATCCTCAATCAAAAATGGGAGCCACAAGATACCGTGGGGCCATTACCTTGAAGCAGAAAATCAACACAGCCTGAGCCAGCCCGGACATCAATCTCTGCCCTGGGACAACCACGTGGGCTGTGGTCACTGTCTGACAGCCCATTTCAAAGACAGCACTTCCTCTCTGACGCCTGCTGTTCAGCACCTCAGCCCAGCAGAGCCCTCCGCACCTTCAACCAGCCTGACCTGTGTCATCTGGGGTCTCCCCTCAACCCAGCAATGCTGGACTGGGCTCCGGCATCCTCCCACCGCACCTGGGACTCCGGGCCTCCAGCAGAGCCCAGGAACGTGTGTTTTTAACAGGCACCCAATGACTGCTATAACCAGGTGCATCTGGGAAACCATTCCCTGAGCAAGAGTTTGTCAAGCTTGGGTTGGCGACAGTCAAACAGCCAGATCTAGCAGGCGAAAGAAGCCAGAGAAGTGGTTAGTATGGAAGAGATCCTGCCAAGAAAGACCACTCTCGGCAGCGGTGGGGTGAGTTCATTCAGGTGAGAGTTTAACCAAGGAGGCCATTTTGGAAGGGACCACAACGCTCTGAGAAGCAGCAGACGAGAGCCTGAACCAAGGCAGAGCCACATGCAGGGAGAACAGGGATGGATATGACCAGGAAGCGAAGAAAGAATGGACAGGAGTGGCGAGGCAGTGGTGAGTACTGGGTCCACTGAGGCCGTGAGGGCTCAGGAGGGCACGTGGATGCATTCAGTTTGGAACCGACTGGGGGACACCGGGTAGGCAGCCCGAGAGACAGTCTGCGTCGGAGGACAGGTCCGGGAAGCATCGGTATCTTGGGGCGGAGAACCACCAACAGGTAAATGAAGGCAGAGGAGAAGGAGCCCAGAGAGGAGACGGGGAGAAATGGTCAGGCGAAGGGGAGGAACACAGATGCAGCGTGCAGAGAGAGCCACAAGGAGGTCGTGGACCGTGTCAGAACCAGAGAGGTTCCAATAAGCACTAAATGGTACTCAGAGACTGGCCAGTGGGAGACCAGTGCTGCCACTGCCAAGAGCAGGGCTGAGAAGAGGTGGGGACACAAGGCAGTGGCCAAGGAGGAAACGAATGCCTTAAAAAGACAGAAAGGAAGCAAAAGTGGCAAAATGCTAACATCTGCTAATTCTTGGTGGAGGATGCAGAAGAAGGTTTCATGAGTCTCTACTTTTCTGTATGTTTGATGTAAGAATAAAAAGAGTGAACGGGAGGCAGGACGTGGGGAGGCAAAAGCTGTCTGCGAGGGAAGAGAGGCTGGGTGGCCTGACGAGGGGACAAAGAGGCTTGTCTGCAAGCTCAGAGACGCCACATCTGCCAGGGGTGAGGACCAGCAAGGGGCAGTGGCCGAGGACACAGGAAGCGGGGATAAGGGATGGAGCAACGTCCCTGGGGAGCAGGCAGGGGGGCATCGGCCTCAGACAGAAGGAAAGACTCTGCTCCTTCGGAGTCTGGGAAGGAAGGAGAAATCGCAGGGGCAGAATCAGAGCAGCTCGGGGGCCGGGCAGGAATGGAGGTGTCCCTGTCTGATGACCTCCATCTTCTCTGAGAGTTGGAGGTGACGTCATCTGCTGAGAGGAGATGGTAGGGGGGCTTTGGGGAGCTTCATGGGGCTCTGAGAAAATGCCAAAGATCTAGAACAGTATTGTCGGAGCTGAGAGAACGCACCGGGATGACGCTGATGACTTCTGAGGCAATAGTGATGTCAGCCCCAGCAGCCCCCAGGCACCCGGGTGAGAGCAGAGGGGGAAATGAGTGGATTCCTCGGAGACCAAGGGCTTCCAGGTGGGAGCGATGGGACACAGGACACAGCAGCTGAGAGCAGCGTAAGAGCCAGGTGGAGGATGATGAGGTCGGATGGCACAGAGCAGGAACTGAACCCTCTCCTCCTCAACGACGGGGGGACCGCGGAGAGGGCAAGAGGAAACGGCTGGAAGCGAGAGAGCCCAGGGCTCGCCCTGGACAGGCAGAGCCAGGGTGTGCGGCTGAAGGGATGGAAGTGGTCACTGGAAGTGACCAGCGGCGATTGGAGGTGAGGTCAGATCACTGACAGCACCCAACGGGTGACGCAGGATGCGGACATGACTGTGACCAGATGCCAGTTCTTTGTTGGATCCCTGGAGGAACGGCCGACAGGAGACACATGATGGCGACCAGGAAGCCTGGCGAGGGCCCTCCCCAGACAGCTGTCTACAGGAGAGGAATGTGTTTGCAGACTTTCTGCGGCTGGGAGAGCGGCAACAGAGCACAAGCCCAGAGGAGACAGCACAGAGCCACGTGTATGCAAGGAGAGAACGGGCCAGCTGGCCAAAGGGCAAAGGGCCTGGATGAGCCAAGTGAAGTCATCAGACCTCACGATTCAGGAGGGAACTCCGCCCAGGCATGGCCTCAGGGCCAACAGAGGCGCACACCCCAAGCACCTGGCAGAGACCTGGCAACAGCCACTGCCTTTAAGGCTTGTTCAGCAACTGTAACATCAAAGTCAAAGGTTCCAGTGCCCCTGCAACAGCTGACCCCAGCCCCACCCTGAACCTCCCCAGGCGGGGTGACGGGCCAGTGGCCGCTCCTTTTAGCTGGTCTCTGAATTCAGCATCCTCCTCTCCTCTCTCTCCAGCTGACTGTGGCAGAAATACAATGATGCGTAAGCCTTCTCTTCCAGGGGTAGTTACCGAAAATCGCCAGCCACCGCCTCAAGGCCAGCAAGGGTGAGCGGCACGAGTTAGCACAGACATCACACCTAAGGGAGGCGCGCTCTCCAGGCACGGCTGGCACCGCTCCCACGCCATCCGCTGTGGGGTAACTAGCTCCACTGTCCTCAAGACGGCACCCCAGTGACGGCCAGTCTTCTTTTGTAACAACTACAGCTTCCAAGGTTTCAAGTGACGGGGTTCAGCAGAAAATGCACATGTCCATACTGCCTGGGGAGCAGTCACTGAGAAGCAGCCAGAAGCCAGACCAGAAGTGAGTTACCGCATCAGCCAGAAGGGAACAAGAAATTATTCTATGACCGAGCCCCTCCTACATGCCAGGCACTGTTCTAGCCTCGAGAAACAAAGGGAACATGCTCTCAGGCAGCTTCCTTCTAGGCTAGCCAGGAGGCAACGGAGAACGAGGTGGGGACGAGAGAGGAGGGAGCAGGGGGGCTGGAGGTGCAGACATCACATCCAAAAGGGAGAGACCAGAGGGGACGGAGACGTCCCAGACAGAATCAAAAGTGGAGACAGGTTAGGCACGGCTAAGAGCTCGGCAGACCCACCTGGGTAGCGCAAGGAGGGTCTTCAAAGGGCAGGCCACTGTCAACCCCAAGCATCCGACCACTTTACATAAACCCACTTCTTGTTTCCAGATGGATAATTTGAGAAACTGCAAAGTTTACTCGGTTCCCAGTGGCTGAGTCTGTGCCGGTGGAACTGGCTAAAACGTTCAGCCATCAAGACATTTCGCCTAGTAAAACTGCCTCGCCGTAAATTTGTATTTGTTATCATCTGTTAGGGCCCATTAAAACTCTCCAATAGCAACTGCTGCTACGAATCCAAAAAAATATTATTAAGAATTAACTTCATTTGT
Source organism: Equus quagga (assembly GCF_021613505.1). Classification (NCBI taxonomy): domain Eukaryota; kingdom Metazoa; phylum Chordata; class Mammalia; order Perissodactyla; family Equidae; genus Equus; species Equus quagga. The sequence goes on from NC_060278.1 coordinate 41,060,837, forward strand.
ATGTTGTCAAAACTCAGAGTTTTTAAAAATAACCCTAGATAGAAGAAATTTTAAAAGCTAAAAACCTGAAATAACTAGTAACGAATGTTTAATCTTTTCAAAGAGTGGTTTTGTCTGTGTTTATATAAATGAGACCGTCTGCAAACAGGCTCAACCAAGCTGGAGCCGAGAGGGCTCTTGTGAGAAAACATGGTTCATTTTATACAGGCTGCAAAGAGATATCACTTCCCATGTGAAACCCCACAGAGCATTTTTTTTTCCTTCTAAACATCCATACGCAACTTTTAAAAATACACACATACACAATGATTGGAAGAAGACACACCCAAATCTGCTCTGGATGATAAGATTAGTGGTGATTTTGTTCCATTACATGTCCCTGTATTTTCAAAATTTTTGGCAATGAACCTGCATCATTTTATAAACAGAAAAACTAATTTTAAAAAAAATGAAGTAGAATTTCCTCTTTTTAAAAAGGATACAATAGTGTGTTTGGTGTCTTCTTGTTCCATCAGAAATTCCAACCCTGAGTATTTTATTTATAACAGAGGAACGTAATTCCTTGGATAGAAACGTTATCCACTCTCATCAAAGTTAAGCCAAACACAGTAACTAGGGTTAGAAAAAAGTCATGGGCATAAGAGTCTCAGACTCGGCTCAAATCCCAGCTCCAATACATACCAGCTGTGTAACCCCAGGCAAATTTCATAACCTCTCTGATCCACAGTTTCGTCATCTGTAAAGTGTCAGTTGCGAGGACTAAATGGCTTCCTGGGCAGTAAGAAGCCCCGTGCCCGAAGGTATGCAAAGCCACAAAAACCCCTCAGTTTTATTCTGCATCCTCCAAAGGTGACAAATGTACTCAAAGATAGGGGCTGATATAAAACAAATTGGTAATTCGAAACATTTTCATTTGAAAACAAATGGAGATACACATTCAAAGTAAAAAACAAGACTTGCAAGAAATGTGCCTATGGCTGGCCACATGCATCCCCGCTCCCAGGCCTCCAGTGGGAAGAAAGAGGTAAACAATTGGAGGAACACCTGAGAGGGCGTCCATAGTGGCAACAACTGGCCTACCGTAGACACTCACCGAGCAGTAGCTCCTATCCTTACCCCTGAGTAGGAATGCACAATTAAATAAGGTAAACACGCCCTCTTCGCATCTCTCAGCCTGGAGATGGCGATGGGGCTGGCTTTCTAACCGCTGTGTGTTAAGTGCCCAATTCATTATTTGGGGCGTCATTATATCTACGCAATCAATATGGCTCGTCATATCAAGAAACAGATGAGGAATATACAAAGCTGGAAAGCAAGCAAACACAGAATCTAATATAAAACTAACTGTCCTAAGTTTTGGTTGAAATAATTACCACCATATACTCAACCCCCACACATACAATGTGTGCGCTGCAATCCACGGTCTCAGATTTCCCCTTTCGATGCTTCGGAACCTAATCAACGTGGTGGGGCTTTGGGTGGTTTTTTTCTGGAAAATGGGAGGAGGAAAAGACATGGAAAGGAAGAGGGCTGAGACTGGGGAACTGTTATCGTAACTTGAATTCAAAGAGTACAAATCCTTTTATTACTAGAAACTGGAATCTTGCCATTGCCACTGGGATTCAGGTCAGGACCTGAGCCAGACTAGGAATCTGATGGCATTTAGCTGCCCTGCACAAGGGGGTAAGCACTGGGACCCCGGAGAGTGGAGGCCAATACGGGATCAGAGCAATGCCTGGTTGTGATGCAAACATCTATTAGTCATCCAGCGGCACCAACTGTCCATTTAATTAACTGCTCCTGAATTATTTATCATCTACCCCTGAGGGAGAGAAAAATCACTCTTTCTGGTTACCTGCTCTGCTTCAGGGGCTGGTTCAGAGAACTCCAAGGCTGACAGTTTGAGGGAGCTCTGGTCCCTGCCACCCTCTGGTCAAGGCAAAAACATACAGAAACAGCAAATGAAGTATTTCTGGAAAAAGGGAGTAGTCAGCCTTCTAGAATGCAAACAACTCCCCAAATCCAAAAAAGCAGAGAAAAACTCCTCTAAAACACATTAGCAGGGGTCAGCGGCACTGTCTGGGCGTGATGTGTTCTGCATCCTTTTTTGTTCTAAATTAGGTAAAGTTTCCTTTTCCCTTAACAACTGTCGACAACTTCAAGGCTCAACTCCCTACCACAGATGAGACCCAGCCTTCCAGGGCAGAGGAGGAGAGGCTGTGAAATCCCACCGCTTCTCACCCGCAGGATTTCTGAACAGTTCCAAGAGCCCTGTGTCTGAATTCCTTCTGTCTCACCCCCAGATGCCGAAATCAACTGATTCCCGGACTTCACACCATGTTAGACAGAAGGGGAAGCTTGGAGATCATCCGGGTCCACCTCCTCACTTGGGAGATGTGGAAGGAAGCCCAGCTAGCGACTTTCCTAAGGTGACATGATTAAAAGCGCTCCTGGGGTGGGGGTGGGGGGCTCCCTGTCCTCCCTGCCAGAGAGCCTTGTCACAGGAGCAGCTCTAGCTGCTTAGTTCTATTTTAAGATAAACCCTCTCACTCCAGTAACCACTTATACAAAACACCTGCATCTCACCCGCCCTGCAGTTTCCTTCGGGCTTTATTCGGGGTCCTCTCCCAGGGCGCTCCGCTCTCGAAGGGGCGCCCGGACCACGCCTCCAGGAATGCATCTCAGGGCAGTTGCCAGTCACCCGGACTTGCCCGGCAGGGCAAGGCTGTTAATGGGGGGAGACTACGCACTACCGAGCTCCTTCTCAAAGGCTTGACCTTACACATTCTCCCTGCCAGCCCTCTGATGGTGAGGGGAGGGAACCTAAACAACCTCAGAGGAGGAATTCCAGTACAATCGACTCCCACATCGGGCACGCTCTCTACGAGAAGACGAGCCTTCCCCCGGCCGGCTCCCTCCCTTTCTTCCTACTTCTATTCAGAAGCATTCGCTCCCCCATTCCCACACCACACCTGCAGAACTGGGACCCACCACGCTGCCCTCCACCTGGCGTCGCCCTGGGAAGGGGGCAGGAAAGCTTGTGCCCGCTGGGGATGCTGAGGGCCTGGGAAGGGAGGTCTGCCACCTGCAGCCCCGGAGTCTTTCAGGAGTGGGACAGCTGGGGCCCCAGGAGAGCAAAGGACGAAACTCGCTCTCCTCGACTTTCCTCCAAGGCCCCATTCATCCCTGGCTTTGCCCCGGCCCCCTCGTCTTCTCGCTTCTCTCTCTCCCTTGCCGTTCCGCATCTCCCAAGTCAACCCCCATCACCTGGGTCCCCTCCGCTCCCCTCCCCGGGCCTCTCCCCACTTCCTCTTACAAGGCGCTCCTGTCGTGTTTCCACTTTGTCTCCAATATGTCTAACCGCAACCCACCACAGATTTTGACATTTTAAATGTTTAGTTGTTATAGTTACTTGACTAATTGCCGGGCCCGACAGCGGCGCTTCTCCCTCGCCTCCGGCGAGCATGAGAGAAGGGGGCAGGGGAGGTGGGGGGTACGGGGCTGTAGCCGCCACTCCTCGGGGCCCGGGACTCAAGGCTAGGCCCTGGCAAGGGTGCCTTGCCTGGGAACCGGCGGTCCCTCCGCCTCCAGCCTGCAGCCTGGGCACGGAAGGCACGCCGGGCCTCTGGATGCCGCGCACCGTCTCCTGCCCGGGACACGGGAGCGGCAGGGGGGGCAACCCCAGGGGGGCCAACCCCAGGAGGCGCCGCGGCTGGCCTCCCGGTGCGCCCACGCTCGCAATGCGGAGAAAGTGAGGTGGCATTTTAGTGGAACTGGGGAAGGAGGTGGACAGGGGCGCTTTTGGGGCAAAGAAAAGAGTTAGAAGCGGCTGGGCCAGTTACTCACGTGCCAGATAGCGAAGAAGATGAGCGCAGCGCACAGCACCAGGGACAGCATGTAGCAGAAAGCAGCGAAAGTGAAGGCCATGGCCGGTGGTCCGATCCCGCCACGCACAAAGAGCCCCTAGGAGGCTGGTGTCCCCCTCGGCGACCGCACTCCCTCAAAAGAGGGGCAAAAAGGAGCCACGCCTGCACCCTGCCCTCGAGGCGAGTGGCTAGGAGGAGGCACGCCAAGCGGAGAGAGCCTTAAGGGTCAGCGAACAGAGACAGGATTCCCGCAGGCTCCGGCGACCCGGGATGACAGCCCGCCCGCGAAAAAAGGAAAAAGCGCGTCAAGCGTCGTTGGCGGGAACTGTCCCCAAATCGGAGAAGAAACCAAAGCAGTGGAGAACTCCTCAGATGACTGCACGCCAGCGAGCCTCTCGAGACCAGCACGGCGAGGGGCGCGAGGACTCCAGGGAGGACCGCGTGAGCAGCTCCGGGCCCCCGGAACCCCAGGGAAGAGCCCTCCGCTCTCCGCGCCCCAGCCCAAGAGCAGAGGCGAGCGCGCCGCTCAGGACCCCCTGCGCCGCCGGGGCGCAAACGGAGAGCGCCCAGCGCGGGGCCCGGGCGGACGGCGAGCTCCTCCCGAATCCCAGAGCCGCCGCCGGCGCCTTCCCGGGGGAACAGATCTTTAGGTGGCCGGGAAGGACCAGGTCCCCGTGGTCCTGCGCCCCGGACGCGGCTTCCAGGGCTGCTGTGCGCTCCTGTGCGCGCCGGGCCCCGGCCTCGGTAATCCAAGTTCCCCGGAGCCTAGGGATGGGCGCGGGGTGGGCCCGGCCTCCAGCCCCGCGGGCCCGCTCCCGCCCGGGCGGCAGGAGCGGCGGGTTTCAGGCCAAGAGCTGCTCGCCGCCAAGCGCGCTCCACCTGCTGCTGCTGCTGCCGCCGCGTCTGGCGCTGCGAGCACGGGAGCGGCGCGCCCG